>NC_057947.1:32429012-32481512 GCF_018555375.3 Anguilla rostrata | reverse complement strand
ACATCAGGCTGTAAAGCTTGACATGGTAGTGTCTAATGGCAGCGGCAACAGTGATGTAAATTCCCTATGTCTACTCTACTGCAGGGACGTGTAGGTCATTAATGAGGACAGACTGTACTACATGCTTGTACCTTTTGACAAAAAGAGGATATTATGGAGGTTGTTTTGCTTTCTTGATAGCTATTACTTGATATGAGGACACTTGGGTAGGACAGAAGTTTCAGGGATCTTGTTTTCTTTTTTTAAATTTTTTTTACAAAAATCGTGTTGGAAAAATTGTCTATGGTGTAAGATACTTTCTGGGTTCAACTTCTAAAATCACAGACACACCCTGCTTCACCCCTTTGTATATATATATACTGTATATTAGCATTAATATGAGGCAGTAACTCACACCCGTGGAAATAACAGTATCTGAATGCTGTGAGTTACTGTGAGTCACAGTGTAATTCTGTTCTGTGTCTCTGTGGGTTGAACGACAGCCACAAGGTTAAAGTTTCTCTTTCAAGCCAAAGGCTTTTTGTTCACTTCTATGATGTTATTTTCAAGAGCATAGGCACCGAGAGGCAGGAATCTGTCCAAGCTAACGACTTCACTGTTTTGCACGTTAGGAAACACAGAACAGTTCACGGTTAGGAGCAAGCCGTTCGGCCCATCAAGCATTGTGCAAGTTCTTCAAGAAAAGCCTAAACAAGAAAAATATATTTTTCTACATTTCAGTGTTTTGTTGTATTGAATAAGATTGAAAAAAATAAATAGCATGTATGGGTACATTCATGTTTCCTGCTTAACAACAAAATTGCACTGAATTGGAAAAATAGTTATTGTGTGTTAACACTAGTGACGACTTTCATTTTAACTTTAGTTTAAACTGTACTTAATCAGGTAGGTCAACTGAGAACTCAATAATCCTTTAAATCAAGTTCATGGTTTTTCCCCTGGTTATTTGTCACTTCAAGTGTGTCTGTCTGTCTGTCCTGCAAGTGGGTCTGTGCCTCAGTCAGAGGCTTCACTAGGGGGGTGCGGGGGGGTGCAGACCGCACCGGGTGACACCATCAGAGGGGGGTGACACCGAAATGACTTGTTGAAACAGCTAATTTCGAGACAAGTTGAAACAGCTAATTTCTCTGAGGCAGCTTACTGCCGGTTGAATTAATTAGCGGTTTTAATGTGATGAGAAGCGCTTTGTCATTTGAATGCATAACACGCAATTCCTTGCACTCACACCCGCTAGCACCAACCCCCCCCCAACATCGGGTAACACCAACGGTCGACCGCACTGGGTGTCACCAACCGTAGTGACGCCACTGGCCTCAATACAGCTCAGTCTTAATCTCTGATAATATTGCTGATTCAGGGCTTTTCTGTGAAAACAAACAATTTGATAGGAATTATCAATTAAAGGTGTGAGGAATTAATTGTTTGTCAACCCACTATTTAGTCCACCGAATAATACGTGTTGCCTGTCTTCAATCTCCTCGACCATCGCCGTGATCTCGTCTTCCAAAAAGTTTTCTTTTCTTTTTTGGTCCATGGTTATTCCTGACTGAACCCTCATTTGTGCTAGCATTATATAAGGGAAAATCGCTGATTGTAAGGCACGTTCAGGTGCCGTCAATTTTAAGTTTTAAGATTTATAGATCACAGGTGCGTAAGTTACAAATGGGCTTCTTAGAACCTGCGTAAACAAGGTTTTTTATGCTCAGTATCTTTTATGAATCGAACGTAAGCACACCATCGGAAATTATCTTAAGACTAAGTTTAAATATAAATCTAAGAACATTTTTATAAATGAGGCCCCTGGAATTTTCTGTGAGAAACCCACTGCTCTTGAAGTGTGACAGCTAGGTCCACATGGCTGGCTTTAGGACCATGGCAGAGCAGGTATCAGAGTCGTATCCCAACACTGCATTTTTCTGCTCTTTTCACTTTTTTTATTCTATATATTTTTTTTTGCATTTGACAGCAGTGCAGCAATAACCAGAGGGGGTAGGAAGGTTATTGCTTTTTGATGAGAAACACAACGATTTTCCTTTTTTTTTTGTTTTTGAATTGAAGATATATAATCTATTTAAGGAGAAATGTTTATTCGTGAGGGCAGTGTGTTCTCTCGCCAAGGCTGTTTCTCTTTTGAAGCGTACGCTCCCGGTCCTGGGAAAAGGGTTTGTAACTCTCTGTTTTTCGCACAGTCAGATGTGGACCTGGCAGCTAGGCTGCGGCCTGACTGGGGGGGGGGGGGGGGGGGGGGGTGGGTACTTCTGCGTAACGTTCTCTCATCCATGTTTGAGATCAGTGTTCACAGTTGTTTTCCACCTGCCAAACGATACACTTTGTGAAATCAGCTTTGTGGAAAGACGGAACCTAAACCTTTTTTTTTTTTCTTTTTCTTATTTCATCCAAGCGCGCATAACCGTAGACAGAGAAGCACACGGGCGCCGGAAACCTGAAGACTGGGCCTGTTTAATTTTACGGTGAACCGTGTCACATGCGTACGCTCGCTATTGGCCCGAAGCCTGAGATGGATTTACATCCCATTGAATTCGCGGCGGCTCTGAGCCGTGTCACAATAGTCCCGTCTGAACTGAACTCCAGACTCCGCGCCGCGCGCCGCGCGACCCGCCGCGCGCAAACCACTCAAATCACAAGAGAAAGTTTCTCTAAAGAGCGCATGAAAGGAAAGTTTGTACTTTCAAGGACTTCCCGTTCGAACGCGAGGTGGCGGCCCTGGCAGAGGAGAGAGAGAGAGAGAGAGCGCCTGACCCAAAAAAAGGAGACAAGGGGGCATCTTCCTTTGCCCTTGAATCTGAAAAATCTGAACAAAATCTCATTTCCCAGAGAGAGAGAGAGAGAGAGAGAAGGGGAGAGGATGATGTTATTTATTTTATTATTTTTTATTTTATTTTTTTATAAACTGTCAGCGGCGTGCGGCAACGGCGGCGGCGGCGGCGGCGGCGGCGGCGGCGGCAGCTCCCTCCAGACCTTGAACAGAAGCCGGAGCTGACGAGCTGAAGGGGGTCGGAGGCTGTTTACCTGACACCGGCGGAGGCGCAACGCGAAAAATGTATCTTTTCAAATGGATCAATTGTGCGGCGCATTCTCAGTCTGCACAGTATTCTAATCGGCCCTCGGGGGGCTTTTCATGGGGCCCCTGCTGCGCGCGCGTCTGTCCTTCAGCCATTCTGAGGGAGCGCAGAGGCTGCCTCCGCTCGGCTCGGGGAAATCAATACCAGCCTTTTCCATAAACAATGCGAGGGGAGATGTGACGACAACACACACACACACACACACGCGCGCGCGGCCCCGCGCTCACATCTATCATCTCTGCCACATCACCTGTCCGCGCGCGCGGGCGCACACACACACATCCACACATCCACAAACACACGATCCAAACACGCAGACAAATACACACCAATCACACAAACACACACACACACCACACAACACACACACATCCACAAACACGTACGCAACACGCACAAATACACACACGCATCCACAATCATGCATACAGTATGCTCAAATACAAACTCACGTGCACTCACACATGCACACACACACACACACATCCACAAACATGCACACATTAGCAAATGCACACACACACGTCCACAAACATGCTCACAGCATTAGCAAATGCGCACACACACACATCCACAAACACGTACGCAACATGCACAAATGCACACATTCGCAAATGCACCACACTTTCCAAAACAGCTCACGATGCACACACACACACACACACATCCACAAACACGTACGCAACATGCACAAATGCACACACGCATCCGCAATCATGCACACAGTATGCTCAAATACACACTCACGTGCACACACACACACACACACATCCACAAACATGCTCACAACATTAGCAAATGCACACACACACGCACCCACAAACATGCACACAACATGCACAAATACACACACACACACACACACACACACACACACATCCACAAACATGTACACATTCACGTACATGAACGGAGGATATGACCCTGAACCTTTGTGTGGGATCTTTTTTTTTGCCTTGAAGTTATAGCTGAATTCATTATGTAGTCTTTCATCTATGATACCAGGATACAAGACCACCCTTTAACACCTGATGCAATACCAAGTTGTGTAGCTGAAGACTGCAAAAAAAGCAGTGCTTTTTTTCATTCCTGGGGATCCACATTGTAAAGTTATTACCATCAGCCAATCTCTAGATCAATTAGAAGGTCATTTAAAGCAAGTATTTCAAATCATCCGTGATCTTGTACCTTCGCTTATTCTGAGACAGTGCAGATTAGGCCCATTTGTTCTGCCGCTGAAATCTTAATTTTTCACAAATAATGTCGTTTTGGTGGCCAGGTGGCCACACTTTCGGCAATTAGGGTCCCGCCGATTTCACCTGTCAGAACAATTAAATCCATTCAAAAACCGAGCCTCTTTAACATGGAAGTCATTTATCGTGGAGCATGTCACAGGAAGCCAAAGGATTAGGTGATTGTCCTTCAGCAGACATCGACTAATTAAAAACAATTTGTCTCATTTTAGGTCTTGACAAACAAGCGCATTGCAATTCAGAGGTTTGGATTATGATGCAGACGCTGCGTGTCCCCACACAAATCCCTGGGAAACACCTACAGTACACCAGAAGGGGCAAGATGCAAGGCACGCAAAATAAATAAATAAAAACTTAATTATGCATTATGCAAGTTCCGAGCTTTGGGTCGAATGTTAGCTTGTGGACCTTTGTGTTCTTTTTAACACTTTTATGCACAGAAAATACACTTTACTAAGAGACACCTGAAACGTCCAAAGGCCGTAGCATTTTTTGTTGCTTTTGTTGATTCCATGCCATGGAGAACTCAGGCTGTGCTGGAGGCAAAAGATGGCAAAAGGGCATCCTACACAGTGCTCGATAGGCATACCTAATAAAGTGGCCACTGATATTTTACTGCGATTAACAATCACAAACACGCGTCACTAATCGTACAACTATCATTTCTCCCTTATTTCAAATCAGCCTTTAACCTTTTGCACTGTATTCATTATCTTTATGTTTTTCCATACTCCTGGATTTCAGTTCCTTTACATCCACTCACCTGCCTGCCCCCACCTACCTGCCTCCACCCCTCTACCTGCCCCTACCTGCCTCCACCTGTCTACCTGCCCCTACCTGCCTCCACCCCCCTGCCTGCCCCCACCTACCTGCCCCTACCGGCCTCCACCAACCTGCCTGCCCCCACCTACCTGCCCCTACCTGCCAGCCCCCCACTTGCCTCCAAACTCCTGCTGCCGCCCCCCCCGCCCACCTGCCTCCCCCCACCTACCTGCTCCACCCACCTGCCTCCACTCCCTTGCCTGCCCCCACCTACCTTCTCCACCCACCTGCCTCCTCAGGGCTCCAAGGCCAGGCCACCATCTTGCACAAGTTTATGAAGAAAAAAACAAACAAGAAGGGCTGTGGACCGACTGCCTGGGTCGTCACAGAAGTCAAATTCAATGCTTGGCTGAAAAAAAGGTGCCCACAAAAAAAAAAAAAACCTAAGGAAAAAATATATGTATTACTGCTCAAATTCAAAATTATAAAGACATCTGCCGGGTGTTTTTATTTATTCGTTTATTTATTTTTAAAAAACGTTTTAAAGTGAGTTCCATTGTGCCAGAACATCAGCAGAGTCAGGGACCAGACGAGGTTTGTTTTCACAGACCACCGCGGTTTCAGCAACGGCGACGCTCGATACCGACGGAGGTGAAATCGGAGCGAGCGCAGCGCTGTGGAAAGGGCTCGGATGAATGAGAAGTGTCCGAGGCCACGAGGCTCGTCTCCCCGAAAATGATGAACCCGCCAGAATCTCATTCACACTTTCAAAAAGAAATTGACAAGAAAGGAATACGAGTCTGTTTGCAGAGATGGTAATTATGCACCTTGGATCGGGGCATGCAACATACACATCCAAGTTAAGCACCAGTTCTGGGGGATAAGAATAAAAAAAGAAATAAAGGTTAAATATCCTGCCTACACCTTAACACTCCCAAAAGTGAGTTTGTTAACTGCAGAAGGAATACAACTTCATATCTGTAATGCAGTTAATAAGTTCACTTGGGGGGAAACATTAACCTGTGGGATATTTCTGGTAATTACACTGTTTACCTTTGTCTCTAATGATATTGTGATATAGCTTAACGACACCGCGATTTTCTAGGCCGTTCCCTCACCCTGCTGCTCAAGTTGCACGCACGGAAAACATTAGCGGTTAGGGTTCTGATGTTTCGCAGGTGTGGCTGAAGCCCAACTGGTCGGGTCTGATTGACAGGGCTGTCTGAGTCCTGCAGAGCAACTGCATATGTCTTCCAGTAAAACACAAATCAAAACAGCCGTCTGCATGAGAGCCGTGGGAAAGCACACATTTCTATCGTCGCTTTTTCTATCATCGGGGAGGCAGTGTACTCTAATGGGTAAGGAGCTGGTCTTGTGACCTAAAGGCCACAGGTTCGATTCCCAGGTAGAACACTGCCGTTGCACCCTTCAGCAAGGCACTTAACCTGCACTGCTTCAGTATATATCCAGCTGTATAAATGGATGCAATGTAAATACTGTGTAAAAAAAGTTGTGTAAGTCGCTCTGGATAAGAGCGTCTGCTAAATGTCTGTAATGTAATGTTTTTTTTTGTTCTTCGCACCCCTTGGAGATGGAGGTGGGGGGGCGGGAGGGGGGGCCCCTGTTTTTCTGTCCTTCCGAACGCTGCCAACTGACGTACCGGTCGTCCATTTTGTTTATTCTGGGCTGGGGCCGAGGGGGCCTGACGCGAGCGTTATTTTGGAAGCGGCCCGCTCGGGGGAAGGCCGCGTGACAGATGCGAGCGGGCCGTTGAGTCATGACTTCATAACTCACCTGGCTCCCGTTTTCACGGCTAAATCAATATTGGCGTGTCCCCCCCCACCCACCCCACCCACCCCACCCCCTGTCAAGGTCAAAGGCTAGCCGTCCTGCACGGCTTTTTCCCTCCCCCCCCCCGTTTTTCATACAAAATAAAATAAATTGTAGCTAAAATAATTAAGCCTTCAGTTCCACGCGCACCTCGGCAACAGACTGACAAACTGCGCCGTAAAAGAATCCAAGGTAAAGAGGGGTTGGGAACAGACCGCGGCGCCTTGGATTAATAACTTTGACCTAGCAGCTAATAACAATTACACACCCAGCACAAACCGAGCCACAAACCAAAGCTGGCCCCACAGGGAAGAGGCACCTGCCAGCAGTATGGGCCAAAAGCATTTATAAAAACGGTCAGACAAAAAAAAAAAAAAAAAACGATGTTTTTATTTTTGAGATGTCAAGTTATTAGTCCCAACCAGTATTGGGAATCATTACATAAACCGGCTGCAGATGTAAGACGTAGTTGCAAAAGGGAGATTGAGGGTTGTGGATAAATCCTCCTTTCCCAATTTGGCAGACTTTTCCCTTGGGGGAAGAAAACTTTGCCCGGGCCCTCCAGTGCACTGGTAAATGGTGAATGGTAAATGGACTGCATTTATATAGCGCTTTTATCCAAAGCGCTTTACAATTGATGCCTCTCATTCGCCAGAGCAGTTGGGGGTTAGGTGCCTTGCTCAAGGACACTTCGACACGCCCAGGGCGGGGTTTGAACCGGCAACCCTCCGACTGCCAGACAATCGCTCTTACCTCCTGAGCTATGTCACCCCACTGAAGCCTTAATTGGCAGAATTTGGTCCCTGCTGTGCCGTTTGTGCCAGCTGTGTCTGTTTGAACCTTGTGGGTAGTTTATTAAATGCCCCTCTGTCCTGTGTCTGTCCTCCAGTTTCAAATTTAAGGGCTAAGGTTAGGGCTCAGGTTGATGGTTTACGGTTAGATTTAGGGTTTTCGTTTCCGGGTTCCATCGGTGGTCTTAACCGCTGAGAGATTGCACAACTGTAAACGGGGTCTCAAAGGATGAACCTCGTTGGGCATCGCACCGAACGCTGACCACCATCCGAAATGATAGCGATCAAAGTGAAATGTGCCCTTCACTCACCCCTCTGGTGACGGCAGGCTGGTTTCAAGAGGAAGCAAAAAAAAAAAAAAGCAAAAAACATCAAAGCTCATAAAATTCAATATGCCTCTTAATTAAGGACCAAACGGCAAAGCTGTTCCCTAAGTAGGCCATAGTCGGCAGAAAGTGTGGACTTTTTGTTTTTCACTGAAGCCTTGGCTAGTGAATGAAAGCAGCTCATGCTTAGTTATGTGGGGGAGGCCCACAGTACCCCCCCACACCCCCCCAGGAACCCCACAGCCTGTCACTCAAGAGTGTGGTTAGGGGGTGTCTGTTTGCTCACCCCCTCCTCCTCAAACCCCCCCCCCGCGCACTGTTTCAACTGCATTCAATAAAACTCACTCTGTGTGACAGTAAGCAGAATTGTGTGACCAAGGTGTTTTACACACCATAAAATGACAATGACTATTGCTCAAAAGCAAATACCATTGAATCTCCTGTCCTCCTCATTCTCAAGTGAGAATGAGGGGTAGCAAGTGAAATCTTCTCCTTGTTACTGTAAACATTATCATTTTGAGGGAGCTAACATTTTAAAACAGTTGTTGGCATAAGTTTTGCTTGGGGGATAATGTGTTAGCTAAACCTATGTAACCAACGTTATGCCTGTGGTTTAGTGGATTAAGAGGATGCTAAAGGGATAATGGGCTCTCAAAATGTAGGATTCTGTGACGTGTATATGACTGCCATGTAATATGTTCTGGGTGATGACAAAAATGTCAATATTTCACAAGGATCACAAAGTTGAAAAGTTTATTGTATTTAGGTTTAGAACACTTAACAACATCAATAAATTACACATACAGTTAATTTTTACAACTAACTGAATACTGTCTCTGAAAACGTGTTTTTTTTCCTCATTTGCATTCATTGCCACATAGAAACTTAATTGCAGAGTGTCATTAAAATTATACACAATAGAGGCGGACAGTATTCAAAATGTTCCACAATAATTCACCTGAAACCGCGTCTCCATAAACCTCTATTTAATAAACACATATGAGGACCTCGGTAGCGTTCAGTTTGTCAAGATTTCCCATTACGGATGTTTTTAACAAATCTGAGACAGCTGGTGTTTTTTTTTTCTGAATTCAAATCATTCTGTCTGTCAGGTCCGTGCTACTGGCTCCCTCTAGGCGCGTGCTGGGAGAAAATTGTGGGAGGTGTCTGGGAATATAAAAAAAAGACTTAAACAAGTTCTCAAATGGGAGGAAGGAAATATAAATCCTCTGCCGTGGATGTGAGCCACCGGTCTAAGAAAACAACCTGAGCCTCAAAGCGCTGTGGACAGTGCCAAATGTAGAGCGGCATGGCTTACTTTGATGGCTGCCATTGCCTGGGAGACGGGAGACAGAACAGCATCCTCTACAACATTCTGAAAAACGACAACCGGACGGAGCATCACGCGCACAGGCGCCCGGGTGTCGCCCTCAAGCAGCAGGCTTGCTCGTGCGGTTCCAAGAAGAAAGTGGCGCTCCAGTGCCCGCAGATAACGTGCAAAGCCGCGTCGGCCGTCCTGGTAAAGACACTGAAGTTCGTTAAGAACGTGCCTTGCTTTCGTGAACTACCAGCCGACGACCAGCTGCTACTCGTGCGCAGTAGCTGGGCGCCACTTCTCGTGCTGGGAATGGCACAGGACAGGGTCGACTTTGAGACCAGGGAGACGACCGAACCCAGCATGTTACAGAAAATTCTTACCAGCGGACAAAAGACACAGGACGGCCCGCAAGAGCAAAGCGACCACGGTGTGTCTTTATCTGACATACAGGGCATTAAAGCGTTTCTTACCAAGTGCTGGGGACTGGATATCAGTACGAAGGAATACGCCTATTTGAAAGGAGCCGTTCTCTTCAACCCAGGTTGGTTCGTTGCAGTCACTGGTGAAACTGTGAGCGTCCGTTTTGGAAACGGAGCTCAGCAGTTTTCTGCGTACATTTAGCCTAACTTCAGCTTTACATGGTTTCTCCTGTTGTACCTTTCGAGTGATGTTCAAATATAATGCAGTAAAATTCAGTTGAAAATGTATGTTTGGTTTACGATGACGACGACGACGACGATGATGATGATGATGATGATGTTAATAATAATAATAACAATAATAATGTAGTGTTATGAAGACATAATCACCTAGATCATTGTGAGTTGTTTTGGAATATGAATTTCCATGCCCTGTATGGAATATGTTAACAAAATATCAACATCGTTTTGAACTCGACAACAGAACATATTCTGATTCATCATTATTATTATTATTATTATTATTATTATTATTATTAATAAACGTTTCTGAAGCATCCCGTCGATTTCCTCAAATGTAAAACATGGCAGTACGTCAAAACCATAATCCCGCGCCAGTAACAATTTTGTGTCGTCCTCCCGCAGATCTGGACGGGCTGCATTGTGTACACTACATCCACGCGCTGCAGAGTGAAGCCCACCAGGCTCTGAACGAACACGTGAAAATGCTTCACCGAGACGACCACGCGAGGTTCATCAAACTGTTCCTCGCGCTCTCCATGCTGCGATCCATCAACGCCAACGTCGTCGCCGAACTCTTCTTCAAACCGGTCATCGGAACGGTGAACATGGAGGAAGTCTTGCTGGAGATGTTTTACGGCAAATAGCCCGATAGTCTGGGCTGTCGTGGTTGTCGAACTGTGGGACTGATGACAGCGGGTGGGAACAGAGATTTTGAATCCCCGATAACTTATTTCTTTTTACACGCGCTATTTTTGCATAATAAAACTACTCTCTGGTCATTTTCTGTGGTGCGTGAGTTTGTTCAAAATTTGAGCCAAAACCGAATCCCTGTGGTAGTGACACACCGACTAGCATTACTGATCTTCTTTCGGGAAATCAATCGTTTGAAAATAAAGTTCAACCCTGGATTCCTCATTTAAACCAAACAAATGTAACACAATTCGGTAGGCCTACTGTTTGCTAATATACTATTCGATTGATATTAACTATTTAAATAGAAAATAAGTGACAAGAACGATAAAATAACAAATATGTAAAGATTAGTGTCAATTTATTCCATTAAGTCCTCTTCAAAGTCCGAGTCAAAGCCAATAACATCATAAACACAATTATAAAACAGCATTTGAACTCATTTACATACCTGAAATTAATTTCAGTTGACTGACACATAACTAGTAACTGGAAAGTAATTCGGGGGTTTATACAAAAAAACCCTTTGATCTACAATGGAGAATATGTTTTCAATAACAGGTAGGCTATTAAATAAAAAGATTCAGTAGAAATGTCTCGCATCACTAAAATAACGTGGCAAAAAGGCTTTTGTCAGAAATCCAAGTCATTCATTGATTGCTGACAGCAATGCAACATTCAAGAAATGACTAATATTAATGCATCGGATACCGCTGAGCATGAGGGCGTGCCTGACGGTTGTTATGTCCGTTTTGATTCCAAAATTAATCTCGAGAGCTGGATTTGTTCGAGGAAAAATACGTCGTAGTTGGAACCGGAACGAACGCCTAGGTTCATACAGAAATGTTTTACAATAACTCGGCTTGAAATCCCGAGAAACCTTAATTTCGTGATTATATTACAGCAAAATTCATTAGTATTGAGGATATGACAAGACCGAAGATTTTAGCGTTATTTTTAATTTAAAAAGTGTAGGAAACAATTGAATCTGAGGCGAAGTTGAGTCACACAAGCCCATAGCCAACTGACAGTCTCAAATGAGAAAAACACAAAACTGAATTAATGAGCACCGGAAAAAAACGTTTTCTCAAGTTTCAAATATTGAACAAGTAAGCATTCTCGCGCAAGTCTCTTGCCAGATCCATATTGGCTTCTGAGTGATGACAAAACCGGTGTCATATAAATGATGAACACAGGAAATAAATTAATCGACTTCACCCGAAGAGGGCAGTGTTGGTCCACAAAACAACAGAGACGCACCTGGCCAAAGAGCGGTAAAACAGCGGCACGCAGGAAATACCTGCAATATCTCCTAGCCTCGGGGAATGTGTACCTCGCTTCTATCCCACATTTACAGCTCGGCTTTTCTCCGCAACAAAGAAAGTGCTCCTGACAGAAGCCGGGGTGAATGCAGTCAGGAGAAAGCGCGTGGTTTGCAGCGGTGTCGTATGAAGCCCCATGCGCGCGGTTGTCGTTTTCAGTCCAGTTGACAGCACGGGCTGAGGGGCTGGCTACCACCCCTGGAATCCTCGGCGACCTTAACCGAGATCGAACTCGGGACTGCAGAATGCACGGGCGCGAGAGCGCGCCTGACCGCGGAGTGCATTATTTAAATAATTACATCAAAAACACCTCTTTTGAAAGAGCCGCCTGGGGGGTCAGGTTAGCCTTGGAATTTCTGCTTGTGGCGTGCGCGCTCCCTTCTCCCGTTTCGACCGATTTAGCATGGTAATCTGCTAACTAACAAGGGAAGATATTTCCTTTGAAGTTCCTGCACTGAATGGAACTTTCCTGCTACCAGCAGTGTGAGATATGACCACCAACGCTTTTAATTTCCGAAGCCGCAAGACAAACGTTCTGAGTGTCCTGCCCACCCCCCCATCAAAAACATATCAGAAAATAATTTTGCGATTTTTAAAAATGTAGTTTTTAGTCTAAGAAGTTTAGTCTTTTTGCTGTAATAAAAATACATGCCAAGCTCCTTTGCGGCACAACTTTTATGAAGCAAATATCATTGCCCAAAGATTAACAAGCCATCTTCGATGTGAAGCGCCCCTTGTAGCTGTACGACATGCATCAGGTGCACGCCGTGCTGCTGGCTTTATGAATAGCTTTGTTTGCAATGAAGATGACTTTGGTACAGCCATAAGCTTCAGCAGCTCCGCTGGTGAATTTCAGGAAGCACGTAACAGCTTCACGATCGCTTTATAAAGCATTTATAAACTACTCTGTGAAGGTGAAAGTGCTTTCTGAAGGTCTTGAGAACGTTTATGTAAAAAAAAAAAAAAAGTTCATAAATTTGCGTGTGAAACTGGAGTCAGTGACAGCTGGAACACTGCGGTGGGCTGCCCTGCCGGAAGGCGATTGGCTGGAAGTGTTAACTGTGCAGAGGGGGATTTCCTAAACTCATCATCACACACCAGCGTACCCCCCCGAGTCAGCTGGGCCTGCTACAATGAGACCGCACAAGCTGCATGTGCAGTGTCCTTCTCTGACTTCCCCTGTCCTTCTCCTCTGTCCTTCTCCTCTCGTCTTCGTCGTCCGAAGCGATGAGTCACGCATCATCGCGACCGTCTCCTTACAATAACTTCCTGCCCACAAAAGGCCTTTTCAGTCCAAAAGCGCGGAGCACAGTGCGCGCGGAACGGCGAGAGGAAGAGGACAAGGACGAAGCGCCGCGGCGGCGTGCTGGCCGAGGCCCAGCGTGTTCACAGCCCTTTTTACGAGGAAGTAAAGGAGCGAACCTTCTGTTTTCCTCACTTCTGGAAAGTTGTTAAGACGTTCCTCTGCCTTTAGAGTTTTTTTTTTTTTGACGGCCGTTCATAAAAGCCGATGATAACATTACGGGATGAGGGGGGGAAGAGGCTCCCCGCGCTGGAGGCAGTTTTGACGCTGGGTCAGGACGCAGCGATTTAACAGCGGCAAATTTTACGGCCCTTGTAACTGACCCCGGTGACGCTGCGATGACAGGGGGGGGGGGGCGCTACGTCGCCAGACAGTCTCTAGCAGCGGTGGCATGCTAATGCGCCGGTGAGCAGCTGTGAGGGGCTGCGCTGGTCCCTACGGTCCTGAGAATGGTGTGAGGTTCAAGTGCGGGGGGGGGGGGCTGGGGGGGCAGGTGTGGCGAGCGTGGTGGGCTGGTGGTGTGGTGGGGGCAGGGTGTGTGTGGTGGGAGTGGCAGGGGTGGAGGGTGGGTGAGGTGGGTGTGGGCAGGTGGGTGAGTGAGTGTGGCAGGGTGGCTGGCGGGTGCAGGATTGGTGGTGAGTGGGGGCAGGGGGCAGCAGGGTGGGTGGTGGGTGCGGAGGGGCTGGCATGGCATGCAGGGTGGACAGGTGAGGCGTGGCTGGGGGGCAGGGTGTGCAGGGAGCAGGGTGGGGTGTGGAGGGTGGGGCAGTGTGGAGGGGGGGGCGTGTGGAAGGGGGCAGGGCAGGAATGCTGTGTGTGCACCCCCAGGTTTAAAGTATAAAGGTGGGGGGGGGGGGGGCACAGTGTTTCATGTGTCTTGTGTGGCCCCTCCCTGAGAAATCAAAAGCCATCATCCGTGGAAGGAGAAAAAGAACAAACTGTTCTGGCTCGGAAAAATCTGCACCGATACAGTGTGAGACTGAATCACATCAGATACACAGTACAACTAAATCACATCGGATACACAGTACAACTAAATCACATCGGATACACAGTACAACTAAATCACATCGGATACACAGTACAACTAAATCACATCGGATACACAGTACAACTAAATCACATCGGATACACAGTACAACTAAATCACATCGGATACACAGTACAACTAAATCACATCCAGTACAGTGTAAAACGAAATTCCATACAGTGTGAAACTAAATCACATCCTACACAGAGTGAAACTAAATTGCACCCGATACAGAGTGAAACAGAACCACACCTGAAACAGATTAAAGTGAAATCCCACCTGATACAGTGTGAAATGAAATCCCATCCAACACAGAGTGAAAGTCCATCCAATCGATCAGTTGGTGGGGAGGGAGGGTTGGGGGGGGGGGGGGGGTTGGCAGTTGGAGGGTCATCTCTTGAAACCTGTGAATCCCATCTGGATCAATGTCAGGTCAGAGAAAAGAGAAGCCTACCGCAAAATGTAACATCTTTATTAGATCAATGCTTTTACAAAATCTGTCCAAATCTTAATGACCTAAGAGAAGACACATGATGACTGAAATCTCCTCCCCTCCACTCCCCGCCCCTTTGAAGGGCAAAAATGAGTGACTTCACATGAATATCTTTACATAACTATGTCACAATCTCTTTTTGATAAACTGAACGAGGCTATAAGAATATGGTGGCATGAATTTGGACTCTAATATGCAGATAAACTGCAGGAAGCTAGAGGCCTGTGTGTGTGTGTGGTTCCATTTCACTTTCCGTGGAAATCAGCCACTGCTTTTAACTGGAGCACTATTTGCTCAATCAAAGGGGCTTACGGAGAGAGAGAGAGTGAGAGTGAGAGAGAGAGACAGAGACAGAGAAGGAGGGAGGGAGGGAGGGAGAAAGAGAGGGAGGAAGAGAGAGGGAAACCACATGAGAGGGAGAGAGAGTGAAGAGAGAGAGAGAGAGTGACAGAGAGAGAGATGCCTGCAAATACATTATCTCAGCAGGATATGAAGTCTGCGTGACAGAGAGAGGGAGAATGAAAGAAAGAGAGAGAGAACAAGAGGGTGAAAGCAAATAAGAGATCAACGCACCCTAATTTATATGACAATTTTTACATTTATCTGTCCCACCACCTAATAATTCTTTTCATTTTTGACTGGAAAAAACCCTTCCTTTCCTTAGAGACCCCGGTCATGGGAGATTGTTCATGTATTTCAACATTACTGAAGATGTTAAAGTTCTGGGCGGCACAGAGATCAACATCTTAACATTGTGCCTCAGACTAACATTTTTTTGTTGTTGTTGTTGTTATTTTGGCAACTGTTGACTCAAAAACCTGCCTCCATTGCAGTTTACAGCAGAGGCACTCTTCCCTCTGACCCAGAGCATAAAGCTACTTTGGGGAGATGTGTGTTCACATATTAGCCCTGCCAAACTGTTTCATACAGTGCATTTGTGAGCTGAACGGAGGACCCATAAATTGTTTTTTTTGGGGGGGGGGGGGGGGGGGGGGGGGGCAGGGTAATGTACCTGACAGTGGAACGTGGTTTATGTACGGCCAGCGTCTCTTGGACGTCTATTAAATCCTCTCCGGCCCAGACTTTCAGAAAATAAAAACAGCTTTTCTGCAGTGTTTAGGGCGTCAGAAGCTGGCAGCGGAATTAACAAAATGACCTTAAAAGAAAAAGAAGGGGCTCACGTGAAAAGAGCTCTCTCGGGACGGGGGGGGGGGGGATTTACGTCCCGTCTGGGACGGGCCGGGCCACAGCAGGAGTGCATCCGCCAACGGGCTCCTCCCGTGCGTCCCATGTGAGACTGGCAGGGTACCGTCAGGAGACCTAAAAATATTTTTTTGACCTCCGTGCCATGGCCCCCTCCCATCAGTCCCATCGACTATCACTGAGAGACATGTGCGCAACTCACACCGATCATAACTGTGTTGTGTCATGCTAACAGTGTTTCTGCAGTGTAAGTATGCAGTGTGACATTTGGTCAGTGTTTCTGCAGTGTAAGTGTGCACTGTGTGATGCTGCCTGTGTTTCTGCAGTGTAACTGTGCTCTGTGTGACTCTACCTGTGTTTCTGCAGTGTAACTGTGCTGTGTGATGCTGCCTGTGTTTCTGCAGTGTAACTGTGCTATGTGTGATGCTGCCTGTGTTTCTGCGGTGTAACTGTGCTATGTGTGATGCTGCCTGTGTTTCTGCAGTGTAACTGTGCTGTGTGTAATTCTACCTGTGTTTCTGCAGTGTAACTGTACACTGTGTGATTTGGCCAGTGTTTCTGCAGTGTAACTGTGCTTTGCCTGATTCTGCCTGTGTTTCTGCAGTGTAACTGTGCTGTGAGAGATTCTGTCAGTGTTTCTATAGTGTAACTGTGCTGTGCGATGCTGACAGTATAATTGCACTCTGCTTAATGCTGACAGAGTTTAAGCAGAGACAGGAGATCAGCCTCTAAGGAAGTGCAGAATGAGTGCAGATTTGATTTGGGATCTCATGCGAAATTCTGCTCTGTTGTTTCAATCAGCCCAATTTATTTATTTCTCATGCATTTATTTCATATTTCATTATTTATATCGTGTGCCACTGCTGCAGACTCAGAGTGGTGGAAATGTACCGCAATATGGAAATGAAGTTATGAAAATGATTTTCAACAAATCAGCAGCATTATTAAAGAAATTATGAAATATGCTATAGATCAAATTTTTTTTGTTTGTAAAAATCTGACTTTTTTGAATATAAGAAACTCTTATATTGCCCATAAAAGGTTAACTAAGAAGTTAGACAAGGGTTCAGATAAAGCCATCCAGGCCTTATTGAACATGATGGGTAAGACTCAACGCATTGATCTGCATCACTGGGTATGCAAAATGTTTCATCTTCATTACTGACATCCTTAATCTAGACCAGCATTGGTGTAGGTCTTTAGAAAATTAATCTAGACCATCTTTGGTGTAGGTATTCAGAAAATTAATCTAGACCAGCGCTGGTGTAGGTCTTTAGAAAATTAATCTAGACCAGCATTGGTGTAGGTCTTTAGAAAATTAATCTAGACCAGAGATATAGGTCCCAAGAAAATGTGTATAAAGGTCCCAAGAAAATGAATTCAAGCAACTCAACAGCCCGGCTGAAATGCTGTGTGTGCACCCCCAGGTTTAAAGGATAATACCGGTCTGTGCCCCAGCAAATGAAATTTTAAAAATGCTGTTTCACCGGAATAAATTTACATGACTTTTGTTTGTTTTTATTTTTGTGCATCAAAGCGTCATGTTTTATAATACATGGGCATGGCTTTGATAAGACATCAAAAGGAGGAGGAACCCTGTTTCTGAAGATGAAACAGAAAGGGAATAAACAGGAAGAGTAACCTGGCTTTGATCTCTGCCCTCTCCACCGGTGTCCATTTCGCCCTCTCTGCTCCTGCCCCTCCTGGATGTTTGTTCCCTTTCCCCAAACCGGAATGTGTGCAGGTTTAACTCCAGTCCTGGAGAGCCGCAGTGCCTGCAGGTTTAACTCCAGTCCTGGAGAGCCGCAGTGTCTGCGGGTTTAACTCCAGTCCTGGAGAGCCGCAGTGTCTGCGGGTTTAACTCCAGTCCTGGAGGGCCGCAGTGTCTGCAGGTTTAACTCCAGTCCAGGAGGGCTGCAAAGTCTGCAGGTTTAATTCCAGTCCAGGAGGGTCTCAGTGTCTGCAGGTTTAACTCCAGTCCTGGAGGGTCTCAGTGCCTGCAGGTTTAACTCAAGTCCTGGAGAGCCACAGTGTCTGCGGGTTTAACTCCAGTCCTGGACGACCACAGTGTCTGCGGGTTTAACTCCAGTCCTGGAGAGCCACAGTGTCTGCGGGTTTAACTCCAGTCCTGGAGAGCCGCAGTGTCTGCGGGTTTAACTCCAGTCCTGGAGAGCCACAGTGTCTGCGGGTTCAACTCCTGTCCAGGACGACCACAGTGTCTGCAGGTTAAACTCCAGTCCTGGAGAGCCGCAGTGCCTGCAGGTTTAACTCCAGTCCTGGAGAACACAGTGTCTGCAGGTTTAACTCCAGTCCTGGAGAGCCACAGTGTCTGCGGGTTTAACTCCAGTCCTGGAGAGCCACAGTGTCTGCGGGTTTAACTCCAAATATAAAGTAAATCATCACGTTTTTTGTGTTTTTTCCCCCTCCTCAGATTTAGCCTAAATATGGGATTCCCCCAGTGATTCATGCTAAATATGAGTTTTTTCCCTCAGATTAAACAGACATGCTAAATAAATTCATATTTTCAGAACATTTGAAATTGTATTTTTTATTTATTTTAGTTATCATCATTGTAAACATCATAGGTGAAGAAAAATAATTAAAAAAACCGACCTTTGCAAAAAAAAAAGAAAAGAGAAACTGAAATGGGTTTCATTTTATATTGGATTCAAGAGTTCGACTGTGGCCTTTCTTCGAGTTCCATGTGACCTGAATCATTGTTCTGCTAATCTGCTGTCTCTGAATGACTCACCTGGCTGCGGCTGATGACTGGGATGCCGCTCACTGGGGGATGACCCGAGTTTGGCACCAAAAGCGAAATTTAAAAAATAAAAAATTACTGTCTGTCTCATCTGCTCACACCACACGACACCACAGGCTGGAGCCTGCTTTTTGGAGAAGATGTACGATCAGGAGGAGAGGGGACTGGGAGTCGTGCAACACTCCAGTTATTACTGAAGCCTTTCCATCACCCAAAGTGAAGCTCAGTGACTGTAACTCCTCATGGCCACTTGTTGCTGGATTTGTTCTGAAAGCGGTTTGGTTGTCATGGTGAGCTCATTGTGGCAATATCTGTTTATGGTTCGAAATCCAACATCCAACCGGAGAATGTGCAAGGACAGGACCCCCTCTCCCCTGAATGGATTGACGTAAGACCACGGGACTTTGTGCGCCTGCCAGCAGACGTAAGAGGCAAACATTATTGGCCCAATCAAACAAAACGAGGGTGCGGGAGAGCTCATTTCCAGCCAATGAACAAACACAGTGCTCATTGGCCACTTGGTGGTGCAATAACCAGCCAAAATCATAGAGGTTAGATTCTGTCATCCAAGTACTAACCAAGCACACATCTGCTTAGCACACACAGTGGTATGGCTGACAGCTAAATGTGCTGATTTGGCATGAACATTTGTAATAATAATAATAACAATAATAACGCCAAACCAAGACCTACGGGAAGATACAACGCAGACCACCGTCAGCCCTCGCGTACCTACTGCTAAAGTACTCCACCCAAGCACACGCCAGCCCGCCACTTATCACGGGGGACAGATGAGCGTCCGATCCATACGGCGCTGGCTCTCTCCTGCAATGCTGCATTGACTGTATGCTGTAAAACAGCGACTGACTTCGTAGCTTAAAGACCCATGCTGCCCAGTCCTGATGCATCAATTCATCTTTAAAAAAAAAAAAAGCAAAAAAAAATTTATCTCTTCTTCTCAGAAAAAAAAAAGGAGAGAAATGCAATGCGGTGATTTATTGAAATTAGCACGTTTGGTTTGGGTGCGACTGAGAGGGGCAGAATTATCCCGGTGAATCGAAGCTGAAGCAACACGAGTCGTTACGGTGCTGAAAGACCGGCATGCGCTCTGTTTTAAGGTAATTCTGCTAACCCCACCACCAGCGTCTAACCCCGAGGAGAGGATTCGACGGACATCATAATCCATGCTGGGTTCCCTAGCCGTGCGTGCGTGCGTGCGTGTGTGTCTGTGTGCGTGTTTGAATGTGTGTGTGTCTTTCTGTCTGTGTGTGTGTGCCTGCGTGTGTGTGTCTGTGTGCATGTCTGTGTGTGTGTGTGTGCCTGTGTGTGTGTCTATGTGTATGTCTGTGTGTGTGTGTGTATCTGTCTGTCAGTCCATGTGTGCGTGTGTGTGTGTGTGCGTGCGTGCATGTGCCTGTATGTGTGTGTATATCTCTGTGTGTGTGTGTCTGTCTGTGTGCCTGCGTGTGTGTGTCTGTGTGCATGCGTGTGTGTGTGTATCTGTCTGTCAGTCCATGTTGTGTGTGTGTGCGTTGCATGTGCTTGTGTGTGTATATCTCTGTGTCGTGTTCTGTGCCTGCTATTGTCTTGTGCATGGTGTGTGTGTCTGTGCTTTGTGTGTGTGTGTGTGTGTATGTCTGTTTGTGTGTGTGTGTGTGTCTGTCTGTCTCTCCTCCCCTTCCACTACATCATGTACACCACTTACGATGTCATCCACAACAATACAATTCCCTCCCAACAGTAGTCTGGAATGTATTTTCAGCATCATGGTATTTATACATATTTGATATGCTACCATTCCCCACTGAAGGGGAAGACTGAACACAGTCACACCCCCCATCCCCCCATCCCCCCACCCCCAGCACTCGTCCTCAAACATCAAACTGAGACCAGGTGCTCATGTGAGTGTTCAGTGTTCTCCCCTGGGACTGTTACCACCAGCATCGTTTCAAACGTGACCTTGTAAACCAGGACTGCTTCAAACATGGCCATTTCAACAGGAGCCATTTTAAATGCGACTGTTTTAAAGTGCTTCCATCTTGACCTCTTCATCAATGACTCGCTTCAAACATAACCAATTTAAAATATGACCATTTCAAGTCCCATTTCAACTTAGCAGAATTTAGTTGAAAATTCTGAGAGGATGTATTGTCACCATAAGCTTTATAAAAAAAAAAAAAACTGGTAGAGTTTCTGCTGTGACTGTTTCAGTAACATAGCTGTGGGTAACTGTTTTTTTTGCATCCCTGTTCCATAGCAACAGAGGGTGACCCTGTCTCTCCATCCCATAAATGTCCCTGAGTGGTGGTGGGTGGAGGTAGGATGATGATGATGATGATGTGATGGGTACCTGGTGACACAGCAGGTAGGTAGCTCCGTTCTGGTGATTTGGGGTGTACATTTGCAGAACATGTGTGTATGAGTGTGTGAAGGTGAGAATGTGTGCATCTGCATATATATGTGTGTGTGTGTGTGTGTGTGTGTGATTGTGAGAGTGCATGTGTTGGTGCATGTGTGTGTATGTCTGCGTGTGAGAGTGCATGTGTTGGTGCATGTGTGTGTATGTCTGCGTGTGAGAGTGCATGTGTTGGTGCATGTGTGTGTATGTCTGCGTGTGAGAGTGCATGTGTTGGTGCATGTGTGTGTATGTCTGCGTGTGAGAGTGCATGTGTTGGTGCATGTGTGTGTATGTCTGCGTGTGAGAGTGCATGTGTTGGTGTGTGTGTGTGTGTGTCTACATGTACAGCTGACTCAACTGCACAATAAAGTGGTTTATTAGCAGACCTGATATGCAGAGAACCTCGTCATCAAATATTGGGATGAAAGCACTGATGTCTCATTCAGTCCCCCCCCCCACCCTCCCTCCCTCCCTCCCTCCCTCCCTCCCCCATCTCTGAGTGACAGATGATTAATTGTCTTCCAGCGCTGTGGTTTCAACATCATTGAAAAACAGTAAATATTAACGCTGACTGCGAGATATCAAGCCAAATGAAGGAGCCATTCGTTATGAATATGGCTGACGAGAAGACGTGTCACGGTCTGCTGGGCGGCTGTAATCTCTCCTAATTTCTAATCCGAAGGACTAATTCAGCTGCGGTCAGACAAGGGCAGCGGTGTGGGGGGGGGGGACGCAGCGATGATAATGTACGCCTTTAACCAGATGGTGGTGAGTTTTGGAGGGAAAACCGCTTCGCATCCTTTTCATTTAAAAAAAAAAAAAAATACTTGAGGTGAAGGTGTGACACGGGTTAGCATGTAAAACGCTAGCCCCCGATGTTAGCCCCCGATGTTAGCCCTCGACGTTAGCCCTCAACGTTAGCCCCGATGTTAGCCCGATGTTAGCCCTCGACGTTAGCCCCCGATGTTAGCCCTCAATGTTAGCCCCCGATGTTAGCCCTCGACGTTAGCCGATGTACCTCATGTTAGCCCCGAGTTAGCCCTAAGTTAGCCCAATGTTAGCCCTCAACTTAGCCCGATGTAGCCTCACGTTAGCCCTCGACATTAGCCTCATTGCCCGATGTTAGCCCTCGACGTTAGCCCCGATGTTACCCTCAATGTTAGCCCCGATGTTAGCCCTCGACGTTAGCCCCAATGTTAGCCCTCACGTTAGCCCCATGTTAGCCCGATGTTAGCCCTCGACGCTAGCCCCTGATGTTAGCCCTCGATGTTAGCCCTCAACGTTAGCCCTCAACGTTAGCCCTCAACGTTAGCCCTCGACGTTAGCCCCCGATGTTAGCCCTCAACGTTAGCCCGCGATGTTAGCCTCGATGTTTGCCCTCGATGTTAGCCCTCGACGTTAGCCTCCGATGTTAGCCCTCGCTAGCCCGATTCCGATGTTAGCCCTCGTTAGCCCGATGTTAGCCCCGATGTAGCCCGATGTTAGCCCTCGATGTTAGCCTCCGTTAGCCCTGACGTTAGCCCGAGTTAGCCCCCGATGTTAGCCCTCGAGTAGCCCGATGTAGCCCTCGAGTTAGCCCCGATGTTAGCCCCGATTGAGCCCGATGTTAGCCCTCAACGTTAGCCCGCGATGTTAGCCCTCGACGTTAGCCCTCGACGGCAGCGTCAGACGAGCGGACAAATGCGCGCGGAGACAGAACGTCCGGGGAGACGTCTAATCCAGGCACGGCTCGTCCTTTCGGTGAGCCGCCGGTGAGCCCAGCAAAGGTTCCTGACAATCTCATCAGAGCGAAAACCAGCAGGCGTGGAGAGCAGGGGCCAGAGAGGGGCATTATTGTTTTTCGCGGAGGATAACTCTGTTCTCCGATTTCGAAATGAGGACTGACCTGCCGTCTCCCAGACACGAGGAGAACACGTGTCCTCCAGTGTCGGGGGCGCTGGCTGAGTCGCTCCTGTCCGTCCCGTACATTCATTTAATTAGCTTCACACGTGTTATTCGGAAGCAGAATGCCAAGGTGCGTCTGGCTCGGCAGCAAAAAAAAGATTCAGGACATTTTATTCCAAAAATAGCCGCGCGAGACGGCTTGACCTCATGTGTGCTCTGTGGTTTCGGCTGAAAATGTTCCTCTGGGAACATATGCATTGCCTTTCCCCAGAAAGTCTCAATCGGGCACGGATGGTGAATGATAAGTGTGACATAAATCGCTTTTTCATAAAACTGAGCCCGTAATCTGTAGTTCTCATATCAGTGAATGTCACTGAAACAGCATGATTCTCACTATACCTCACATGATGCGCTGTCCATTCTCAAAGTGACTATTTTTGTGACTATCTTTTTTAAATTTTACAATCACGTCTTCATAAATATCAAACTATAAAATAGTTCATATGACACCAAGATGTCACTGTTTATTTACACACGAGTCTACTATCACAGATGCCTTCAAGTCATCCTTGCCTACCCTGTGTGTGTGTGTATGTGTGCGTGTGTGTGTGAGTGTATGTGAGTGTGTGTGTGTATGTGTGTGTTCTTGTGAGTGTGTGTGCGCATGTTTTTGAGTGCGTGCGTTTTTGTGAGTGTGTGTGCGAGTATGTGTGAGTGATGTGTGTGCAGTATGTAGTGTATGTGTGTGTGCATAGTGGTGTGTGCGTATGTGTGGTGTTTGTGTGTGTGAGTGTGTGTGTGTGTTCTGAGTGTGAGTGCGTGTGTGTGTGGTGGTGTGTTGTGTGTGGTGTGGTGTGTGTGTGTGTGTGTGTGTGCGTGTACTGCAGGCTCCTGTCTCCCCCATTATGTCAGCTGGAACCAGAGGGCGCAGGATTTATAGAAATGCAGGGAAATAAGTATCCCTGTGAAGCAGCTCCTCCTCTCCCATCGTCTCGCGGAGAGGAAGCGCGACAAAAACGTCTCCTTCCACCCGCCCCTCATTTCCTCTGCGCTTTTCTTCCTCCATCTCTCCACCTCCCCAACTATCTTCTCACCAATTAGCCCTCTAATTATGTAAGATAATAACGAGGCAAGCGGTTCTCTTCCCACTAATAAAGACACAGCTGCCACCGAGCTCTGCCGGCTCCCTGCCAGACTGTGGGCGGATGCTGCCGTTACTATGGCACCACCAGCCGGTGATGTCATCAGAGGGAGACCGCGGACCGCGTTTAGGAACGGTTTCCTTCGGGACAGACGTTCATCGGAGGTCACCGACAGGTGCGAACACGCACTGGCCTCGAGTCCCTCTCCTGTTCGTACCTTTCGTCCCAATTTGGACAGGCGCAGGAACACCCTCTCTCTCTCTGCATCCAGAGGGTACAGGCCACCATCTCAGCAGCATGGTCAGGGGAATGTGCCGTGACCACAGGCCATGCCAGGCCCGTCCCGTACCGGATCAGAGGATTTGTTACAAGATTAAGAGGAAACTTGACCTCCTTGTTTTTATTTTTGAATCAAACGAAGGTGCCCAAACACAGCCCAGGCGACTCTACTCTGACAAACAAATAACAGAGCAGAGAACTGCACAAAAACGCTATGCAAGTTCACAAGTTGGACACTAATTATGTGACCAAGACTATTTAATTGCCATTTAAACAAATATATTTCTTTATACTGGGGTGAAAATAGCTCTAATGGACAAGTCACTAGAATTAGTCTTAACTTCAACGCAAACTGAGTCGTGTTGCTTAGGTTCTTTCACTCAGTGAGGCGTCCTGCCTGAGGGACTATTAGATAGAGTGACAGAGATATATCATAGTTCCTGTCAAACAAGCAAACATTAAGTTCACACTGCACTAAGAAAGAAAAAAGACTGAGCGACCGATCAGACAAAATTACACTTTTGTTTAGAACCAAAGTGGCCTTTGGTGGAAAAACGCTCCTCATCAAAGAGATCAGCTCCAAAGATCAAGGAAGCCTTGTTGTTTTCTCAAGCAGGTAGACCCCTGCTCTCAGCACAGGGAGGCTGTCTACACGACCTCCACAGAAATGAAAAAAAAGAAAAACAAAAAGCCGGACTGTGAAGCCAAAGCTTCTGTGTGGCTGAAGAGCTTCTGAAGCCGAAGAGCAGACTTGCCTTGGGCTTCATTGATCAAATACAAAAAAAAAAAAAATCTCCCCTGAAGCAAAAGGCACTTTTAAGAACCTTAAAACATATTTTCACGAATGAATAATTTATTGGATTTCTCGGGACAGGCGCTCTGCAGTTAATTTATTATGTGCAGTGCAAAGGTTCAAACGAGGCTGGTCCCGCTGTGTCCTTATAACGCCCGGAACCCTGGAGCAGTCCGCTGCAGTGTCCAGGGCCGCCACTAGAGGGCAGTGCACCGCCACGGCCTCGCGTTGAGTCGTCTCCTCGTTTAATTCCCTTGGACTTTGAAGTAACGGGAAGCGGTATCTGACAGTCATCTATTGCGCACGCATCGTTATTGCAAAGCACACAGGCGACGTTGAAAAGGAACTTTCGGTTGCGAGAGATGAAGCTTCCAAAACTTTGGAGTGTGTTTTCTGAGGCAGAGAAAGAACATTTAAAAAGAGAGCGAAACAGTCTCTAAGACGAGAAGGATAGAGGGAATGAACGAGTGTGACTTTTTCCAGCTCTAATGCCTGCTAAAAAAAGAGTGCATTTCGGAGTACAAAAAAATCAAGTAAGTCAGGAGAGGCAAAGTCACTCTTTTACCAGAGGTTGGAATGCAGAACTCCAAAGAGCCTGAGATACCAGTCTTTCTTAGGTAGGAGGATGTCGGTTATTTTTAGTTTAAATTTTCTGCTTACTCCCGTAATTCTGTACACACGGCTTCACAATCCAAAAAAATGGGTGTTTATTTTTGGTCAGTGTGAATGCCTTT
The DNA here is from genome assembly GCF_018555375.3 of Anguilla rostrata. Classification (NCBI taxonomy): domain Eukaryota; kingdom Metazoa; phylum Chordata; class Actinopteri; order Anguilliformes; family Anguillidae; genus Anguilla; species Anguilla rostrata. The sequence continues at coordinate 32,455,455 of NC_057947.1, read as the reverse complement.
AACTGCCGTACTGCCACATTACAGAGAGAAATGAACAGAATCCAGTAAACATCGATTCACTGAGCTGTAGCACTTCTTCCCCTCTGCAACAAACCAGTGTGGACGTCCAAATAAACTAGGCCTGACAGTTTTCCCCTGACAATGCATTAGTTGTTGCCGGGTAAGTAGCCTAACCACTGAGACAGAGCCATAGGCCTCTCTGGCACAAACACAGAGGGAGATGCTGACCACTGGGCATCGTGGTGAATGGACTGCATTTATATAGCGCTTTTATCCAAAGCACTTTACAATTGATGCCTCTCATTCACCCATTCACACACACACTCACACACCAACGGTGAAAGGCTGCCGTGCAAGGTACCAAGCAGTTCGTTGGGAGCAGTTAGGGGTTAGGTGTCTTGCTCAGGAACACTTCGACACGCCCAGGGCAGGGGGATCGAACCGGCAACCCTCCGACTGCCAGACAACCGCTCTCATTAACATGATGAGTGATCCCAAGGTCTAGATTGACCTGTGAGTGGTCAATGTGTCGTATCAGGGCTGGTCTCTGGGCCTGAGAGCAGAACCAAATCTGCACAATCAGCAGTGCTGTGGATAACCGATTCCTCCCAGACTGAGGGTAACCCCAGACTGTGGGTAACTGACAGAGCTACCCACTCTGTCAGTGGGTAAATCTTCAGGGTGTCAAAGTGTCAACATGAAGGTAATGAGGCACAACCTTGATAAAGATTAGAAAAAAAATGTTATTCTGCATGATCAAAAAATTGGGAAATTATCTTTTTTAATACTAATACAATTGCTCAGTGAACAAGATTTTTTATTACCAAGTCATTACAAAGGCCTGTTCCATCTGGCTACATACACTGACACACACACACACACACACACACACACACGTACCTGACATCACTGCCAACAGCAAATATGTCCTTATTTCTCTTGCGTGCTGATTAAATCGTTGTCGTGCTTACGAGGCGCTCCGCGGGCTGCATAAGTGAGGAGGCCATCTGGTTCCCAGCACCCCTCGCGCTGACCGTGGGGGGCCTCAGCCCGCCACCCTGCCACCCCGTCACCCCGCCAGACCCGTCAACACACCCGCGTTCCGCCAGGCGAGCACAGCCCGCGCTCCCGCCAAGGCCCCGACGCGCTACATGCTACGCGCTGCACGCTACGCTGTATGCGCTACATGCTACGCTCTACGCTCTACAAGCTACACGCTACGTGCTACGCTCTACGCGCTACACGCTACGTGCTACACGCTACGCTCCACGGCTCGGCTCGTCTCTAATTGGAGCGGTCTGATCTTTTTTTTTTTTACAAGGTGCGCTCCTGTCTCACGCGCTGCCTACAAATTCGCTCCGGCTGCTGACAGGACTCCTCCTGTCCAACAGAGACCTTCTGCCTCTCTCCCCTCTGCTGAATCATCACCCCGCGCTCTCTCTCTCGATAGTACAGAGACGTCCAGACAGGTTTTTTTTTTTAGAATAGTCAGGCCATTACTGCGCTAATCAGCTAGCAGATGGCCGTCTCCTCCCCGTACATCGAATGCAAATGGCCCCTTGACCCAACAAACGGGCCCCGTAGTCTCCTTTCCCCCCCCCCCCCAAATAATGTGACGACAATCCTTCAGACATTTTCCTCGGCTGTTGTTCTGCCCGATTAATCCGACTTCAGGTACTAAAAGGGGCGAGATGGATGAGACGGCGCCGAAGCTAAGTGAGCCAGTCGTGTGGATAAATGGCGCCGCTCGGTGGCTTCCTGGAGTGGACCAGCAGCGACCTTTCGCGCTTCTTCTCAAACGGTTGTTATGGCGTACAGATTATTCACTTACCTGAGCAGCTGAGCTGAGATGAACCAGCACCTACCTACACAGAGAGACAGAGATAGAAATAGAGAGAGAGAGAGAAGAGAGAGCATTCAAGCATCCTGACAGATTGCCTTACTTTCAAACGCAAAATCTTTGAACTTTCCGGATTCATCGTTTTACGGCTGCCCCTCCCCTCCTAGGTGAACGAGAGCATGTTTGGCACGCAGCCTCCATGATGAAAGCCTTCCTTCTTGCCGCTGACGCTTCCTCACCCTTCTTGCGAGCTTCCGTTATGATGAGAGTATTAAAAAAAAAAAAAAACAACCAAAAAAAACAAAACAAAAAAATAAAATAAAATCAATAAAATCCTTCAAACGGTGCCTGTTTGGAACAAACTGGAAGGCGTCCGACATTCTCCTCCACTTGCTGTCCAAGCTACCTGCCAGATGGATGTGTAATGGCTGTCTTGTTTGACATCCTGGGTGGCTCTGTTTCAAAATGGACTGTCACTGGCACAGCTCCTCTCTGTCCTTCACACCTCATCTGGCCTGGGCCGTGTGCTCTGGGCCGCAGGTTTGTTTGTTTGCAGCTGTTACATAACGACCGTGTCACCTTCAGCATCCGCGCAGAAACCTGCTCAGTTTCGTACCGAAGGCTACGTGAGCGAACTGAAAGCTTCTCAGTTCAGTGCTAACGGCTACACGCTTGAACTGAGAGCTATTTAGCTTGGTGCTAAGGGCTATATACGCTTGAACTGAAAGCAGTTCAGTTTGGTGCTAAGGGCTACAAGTTCAAACTGAAAGCTATTTAGCTTGGTGCTAAGCGCTATATATTGAACTGAAAGCTGTTCAGTTTGGTGCTGAAGGCTACATGAGCAAACCGAAAGCTTCTCAGTTCAGTGCTAACGGCTACATGCTTGAACCGAGAGCTATTTAGCTTGGTGCTAAGGGCTATATACTTCAACTGAAAGCTGTTCAGTTCAATGCTAAGGGCTACATGAGCACACCGAAACCTGTTCAGTCGATGCTTAGGCCTACATGAGCAAACTGAAACCTGTTCAGTCGATGCTTAGGCCTACATGAGCACACTGAAACCTGTTCAGTCGATGCTTAGGCCTACATGAGCAAACTGAAACCTGTTCAGTCGATGCTTAGGCCTACATGAGCAAACTGAAACTTGCTCTGTTCAGTGCTGCAAGAGGGAACTGAAAGCTGATGAAGGCTTTGCTGGTGAAGTGTGATGTCATTAGTGAGTCACGAGATAGACATAACTGCAAATTGATTAATTAATCGCACCATTATTACAAAAGACATAGATTTAACAACGCAGTCTACTGCAACTCTTCTGTGCGCTGTTACAACAGCATCTGCGTTAGCAACAAATACGTAGCCTACATGGGAATTCTGCAGTAGCTGATTAGTGATTTGCGGCAGGAATACATTTTTGAATAAAACAATTACCTCAGTGGCCAATTCTATATATATTTGGCATCTGTGCTGGGTTTAAAAAAAATTAAATTAGGGAGCTAGGGAGTGAAACAGTGGAACATGATAATCAGCGGAACACCACGCTTTAGTCTGACAAGCTAACTGGCACCATGACAACAGAAATGTTGCTAAGATACAGGGGTTGTTTATGCAGAGAAGGCTAGCTAACATTAGCATTTGGTGTAATGCAGATAATATTAAAGAAGTGTGTACCCCTCTTGGCTTCGATGGGGCTTAGAATAACTAAGTGCCGGGTTCTGTTGTGTAACTACAGTTCAGGGGTGAGTGCAGGACTTAAAATCAGCCTTGTTATGAGGGCAAAAAAAAAGAGAAAAGGGCTGTTGTCACTGCTACTTATGCTAGCGCCCACCGCAGTAACGTCAACATTACCAAAGGTTCTTCATCGACGAGGTGTGGGGCATTCGGCAAAGCTTGTTCCTCTAAAAACGATGACTCCTTACATTTTGTCTTCCCCCCCCCCCCCCCCCCCAAAAAAAAAAATTATGTGTATACATTTAAACGGACTGACTTGGAGGCTCAAACCTCTCACACCTTTCAACAATAGCAAAAAAGTAAAATGTTACTGTTATTGACATGCGCGTGTGCGCCAAGACAAATTGAAATGTGTAGCATGATAAAGGAAAGGAATTTTGTTCTGCTAAATCGTATTGGCATATTTCAAGTGGTTGTTTAGAGGCAATATAATGTTGTTATATTTTAAATTAAATACCGGATGATGATTGGTCAGAGGGAGAGTGCCCCCGCTCACATCTATAGAGTATTACAGTTTGTAGTCCCAAAACCCGGAAGTTCACCATAGCAACTTGTTAGCAACTTACTTTTTTAAAGCACGTAGCGGCTTCGAAATACGATAAATTAACGGGTGTAATTTATCTCGTAGAACATAACGTGAAACTGTCTTAGGCATACGTTAACCACAGACCTTATTTTTCGACAGAAAACAAAATCCCTATGCGGGAAAAAAAGCACTTGAAGTCTGCCGAGGGAACCCGTGGTGGAAGAAAAAAAAGACGTCATCACCGAGTGACTCCAGCACTGGCACCGTGTCGACGGAAAAGTGCTACGAGTGACTCTGAGAACCAATCACTGTCAGAAACACAGTCGGCCGTCAACAACAGGCATTGTCTCCTGAAACGATACAGGAAATTCATCAAGCCAACGGCTTACCTTACTGCAGTCCGATTCGTGAAAGAAGCAATGTACAGGGTTAGGCAAAAATCATCATACACTTGCATATTTTAATATTACAAGGAAAATTCGACATAAAAAGCATAGAGGATGAAATTTCTTTGAACTGTAGACATGAATGGAATGGTTATTCAACTGAAGCGTCTTGAATCTTTCCATAAGAGTCCGTTTATTCACCTACACGGCGTCATAACTGTTTCCAGATGTTTCATAATGATGAAGAAAATCTATGTTTAAAAAATCTATCGATTATTTAATGTATGCCGTTGTGTGCATACAGTGTTATTGTGAAATACTTTTTATAAAAATGGAATTTTATCATAGATCCTATAATGTGCACATACAATTGCATGTATTTAATGATAATTAAATACAAATTATATACAGTGGCAACATTTTATCAAATGTTAAAAAATACGTAGATATTTATTTTTTAGACAAATAGGCTATTAAAAATTCTCTTCACATTTATTATCAGTGGCGAGTGTATTGATGTAGAGTTAAAACTCAGATTTCCCCACACCAAATCACCAAGTGCCCACAGAAATTCAAGGAAAATAAAAAAGTAAAGCAATTATTAAACTGGATTTTATTATCATTAATAATAGTTTTTCTTCAATTAACATTGCAGGTACAGAATAAAAAAAGAAACAAAATCGAAACTAGAGAGACAAACAAAACCTTAACCTTTAGTCTCAGAACCTTGAAAGTGCCTGGAATTAATCTGTGCTATATATTATTATTAATTATTATTATTATTATTAATTATTATTATTATTATTATTATTATTAGAAAGGCTCATCAAACAATTCGCCGCTCGCTTGAAAAATGCAAACATTGGTTTTTTTTTTTTAATGAGTGTGATTGGATTGTCTTAATATCATTTTCCATCTCCACATATACGTATATACACAATGTCTTACAAAACAAATACAGAGGAGGGAAAAAGAAAAACAAAAAAAAAAAGAAAAAAACTAAATTCTGATCGGCGCGCTCTCCTTACTTGTCCTGTACAGCACACTCACCCCCATGTTTAATGTGGGCTCAGCCACGGCGACCTTTGACCTCTCACTGTCCCTGCGCACACACACACTCAAGTGGGGCTCAAGCCAAACCTTCAGCACTGCGTGGACACTAAATGGCTTAAGCGTGGCCTGTGGATTCGATGTGTTGCATATTTCAGATCTAAATGAAATCGGCTCTCAGCCGCCGCTGCGCCGCCCTCAGGACCTCTGCTGTGAACTTGCCGAACCTCCGTCGGCCTCCAGGTCGCCCTCACCTGATGACCTGACCTGACCTTTACCTGACCTCGCCTGTGCTGAAGTGTACGTGTTTGTCCCAGAGTAGAGAGGTGGAAATGGGAGAAAGCTGAGCCTGCTTTCCCTCCCTCCTCTTCCGAATCGCTCCGTTTTTTTTTTCTCCCCCAAAACGGGAGGAGCCTAGAGCAGGGAGCCACAGGCCTGGAAGAGTCCTCCGGACCCTCAACGAGGCCAAGATGCATAATCAAAATGACATTACGCTCCTTATTTACTGAGACCTGGATGGGAGGAGGAAGAGGAGGAATGTCACTGAAGAGTTCAAAAACGTAATTTGGCATTAGTCGAAGTCTCAGTCTCCCTTGCCAAAAAATAAAAATTACATTACAATAAAAACTAAAAAAAATTCAAATCCCAGTAGTTTCTTAGAAATAATGAAACCTCCTGGATTCGGTTACAATTGGAATTAATTATTCTGAAACAGTAATCCCTTGCATATCCAATACAAACATGCTTGTCTGACCTAATATGTCCACTGTGATTCCGTTTCATTTTGGCGACTTTAATAATGATGATGTTTAGCATGCAGCTGCGTAACGTTTGCAGCCGAAAGACAGAAAGCTTCAGGGTGGCGCTTCGAGTTCCACTCTGAGAAATCCTGGGGCACGGGAACACGAAAGAAACGACACAGCCATGAACCGCACGACATCAAACTCCCGAATTTAAGCAATGCAGTAACTCCGTAAGTGCTTTTCGTTCTGACACGACTACCTGCATCCCATAATCAGAAGAGCTAATAACCGCCACTAGTTTTGCAGGGATTCAGGTAAACTGAGATACTGAATAAATCTGCAGTTTAAAGAGGCTTTTGTCCTGTTACGAACATACAGATGCAACATGGAAACAGTGCCCCTGCCATTACATTGGCAATCTTAAAGATTCCAGCCTCCGGAACATTCCATGAGCATTCTACTACGCAGAAAGACCTCCACTAGTGATGAGCAACACTGTCATTTATTCATATTTGCTGACAACTTTTGAAAATAAAGTTACAAAACGTAACGTTATGCATTTGAACACCTATCAAACGCATTAAAGAAGAATCACAGTGAATATACTGCGTATTCCGAGTTAAAGATTTTTTAGACCAAGCGTGTTCTGGTGGTTCCTGAGCCAGCCGCATATGCAAGGGATTACCGTGATAATTTCAGAGCGCTGAGGCAGGCCTAATCTCCTATTCTACCCTGGACACACCTGTGGATGATACGGCGAAGGTTTCAGACTGTGTGTTGGATGCGGTACCACAACTTACATACAGGAGGCGCTGTCTGTGGAGTAATGGGAGGCACTAAGAAGAGGTCAAGGATTATAGTGTGCAGTGAAAAAAGAAAAAAAAAACTAACGTCTGTGAGTCTATAGAAATAGGCAATTTCTATCAAAGTGTGAATTGTGTTTATATATATATGTAGAATACATATGTAGTTGCTATGCATACTTATAAAATAATTCCTTCAAAGCAGATTTTAAAAAAAGTCTTTCAAACACAAAAAACATACCCCCAACCCCAAACCATGATTAAAGTACCCCTCCCCACCCAACCCAAACAATGATTAAAGGTAGAATATTTTTTTTCAGATTCATATCTTATGTCAAGAAGTTGACCAAAACACCAAATACGCATTTTCTTCTTCTTCTTCTTTTTTTTTTTTTGTATCTTAAATTAAAAATGGGACATTAAGTGAAGGGCTCAAAATCCACTTTGTTGACCTTCGGAGTCCAGGAACCGTGTGTAGCAAAGTGGTGTAGAAAATCCGGCAGCTCGCTCGCTTCTCCCGCTCCACCCGAGTGGAATGAAGTAAATGTGAGGAGGTGAGACTTTTCCAAGCAAATGTTTTTTTTGTCATAAAAAAATATACTTCTTCTTTTAAAATAATCTACGGATTTTTTTTCTCTCTCTCTCTCTCTTTTATAAGGTGAGATGTCTCTTTGCTATCGACCGAAACAGCAATGCCGTTTTTTTAAATTTCTCTTTTAAATATAAAATATTAAGCTCTTGAGAAAGATGAAGCTGGATCCCCCCCCCCACCCCCATTAGAGACCGCCCTCGCAACCCCATACCCCCCCCACCCCCTTCCTCTCCCATCACTCGGGAAGAAATATTACCATCAAGCTTCTTGTACCTTTTGCATAATCAATGTTTTTCTTAAATGGATCCACTTAAAACTAGATATACACACCTCACATAGGCCAACCTCCTTTGAAATACACTGTTATATCCAGGCAATCCCAAAAAGTGTTTAAACAACTAACGAACGAAAGAGATTCTTAAACAACACTAAGTCAATATTAAACAAAAAAGGAAATAGTCCAGTCTAAGTCATAGACGTGCTCTCTGTTCTGTTTCCATACCAAAATAAGAAAGCAAAAAAAAAAAGAAGAAAAACAAAAACAACTAGAACGTAAGAAAAGAGCTGATGACGGATAAAAACAAAGCCATAATGTATAATAGGCAACAGAAATGTCGAATGAAAACACAAAGAAACAGGAAGACACTGATGCTACAAATAAATTGCAAATATGTACAAGACCCTGTTTTCCCTGTGTTTGTGTGTGTTTGTGTGTCTGCGTCTGTATGTGTGTGTGTGTGTGCGCGTGTGACTGTGAGCGTGTGTGTGCGCATGCATGTATGCGTGTGTGTATATGCGTGTGCGCATTTGGACGTACGCGATGCGCGTGTGTGTGTGTGTGTCAAAAGGGTGTACTTTGTTTCTCCAGTCCTTTTAATACCAGCTGTCCATTTTTTTTTGTTATTTTTATTTTAAATTTTTTAAAGTTTAAATTCCTGTTTTGTAGTTTTTGTTTTTTTTCCCTGTGGATTTTCGGGGTCGAGTTCAGCAGCAGCAGTCGCTGGGGTCCGAAAAGCTACGAACCTCCATGACGGTCCTCCCCGAACGTGAACCGCCCCCCCTTCCCTCCCCCCCCCACCCCCACCCCCAACCCCCTCCTCCACCTCCGCTCCCCTAAACCCCGCCCCTGCACCGCCCGTCCCGTCCCGTCCCCGCCCCGCCCCGCTCTCCGCGCCGTCACCAGATGACGCTGGAGATGCTGGTCTCCCGCGGCAACAGCGGGAGCATGGCGTTGTTGGCGTGCGCCTCCTCCAGGCTCTGTTCCCGCGGCGACTTGGCCTGCGGCCGCTGGCCGTTGAGCAGAGTCATGGGGATGTTGCAGTAGGTGTGCTGGTTGCCCAGCGACGAGAGCGGGGGCAGGGTGCCGCCGGCTGGCACGTCGTACTCGTAGCTGCGGTAGTAGTGTTTCTGCCGCATCTGGGTGTGGTAGGTGTTGTGGAAGGTGGAGCGCAGCTCCGGGTGGGCCGTCGCCATGGCGGTGGAGGTGGCGGCCGCCATGGAGATGGCGGAGACGGTCTGCAGCTCGCCGAAGGGGCCCTGCTCGCTGGCGTCCAGCACGGGCTCGCGGGCGGCGCCCGGCTCGGCGGGCCGGAAGGGCATCTCGTAGCGCAGCCGCTTCCAGAACTTGGAGCTGAGCTTGCTGCTGGCGGGGCCGCGCCACTTGATGACGGTCAGCGTCTTGATGGTGTGCTTGAGCGCCTCCACCTCCTGGTAGTTCATGATGCCGCGCAGCTCGGCGCACTCGATCAGGATCACCTTGATCTCGCCGGTCGCCAGCATGTTGCGCAGCCGCGTCTCCAGCTCGAAGATGCTCCAGCCGCGCCGCACCACGTAGTTGGGCGTCATGACGATGATCAGGCGCTTGCTCTGGTCCACGCAGCGCGCCACGTCCTCGATGTACGCTGGGGGAAAGGGGGATGAGGAGAGAGAGAGAAGGAGGGAGGGAGGAAGGGAGGGAGGGGGGGAGAGGGAGAGAGAGAGAGAGAATGGGACAGAATTTGAACGAGTACAGAGAGAGTGATGATGGAAAGAGAAGGGAAAAGGAGAGAGACAGAGAGAGACAGAGAAAGAGAGTATACTTTCCTTACTATAATGGAAACACTATTTATAATTTGTCATTGAACACATCATACAGTATTGCTATATTAAATGTCTGAACAAAAGATGTGCTTGATTCGGTATCAGAATACATCATCATCATTTTAACTTAGTAAGTCTCGATTCACCCTAAAAATGTACTGGCTACAGATCTATGAGCTTCTCCTGAGCTGCAGGTAATGGTCATGCTGCTGATTCCCATGTGATCTCAGGCAGCCAATAAAACACCAGTATATTAATTTAGCAAAAGCCACAGCAGGAAGTGACATCACTGATGCATAGCACTAGCATCTAGAATAGCATAAGTCATCATATTAATCCACACTGTTCAAAACATGATTAAAGTCATTTATCTACACTCTCACCTCAGGACACACATTTGTTGGAAACACACACACACACACACACACACACACACACACACAATGGGGACACAAACGAGACAGAAAAGCGCAAGACTGAATGATGGCTTTAGGACTAACTCATGTTTTCTGATTATATTCCTCAGTACTCAAACTAAACAGAAGTGGGGGGGGTGGGGTGGCAAGGCCCTTGTTATTCAATCCCAGATATGTGGAAGAGAACTGTAACCAAGGGCAACGATCAGAAAATCCTTTCCTTGTCAGCTTTGCAATAATCTGGGCTGTTGAGAACAGAACAGGAGAATGTTCAGGTGCTCAGGCCCTAAGCTGTTGTAAGCATTGCTGGAGGGGGGTGGGGGGTGGGTTTCAGAGCAGAACGACCTGCTGGGGGGGGGGGGGGGCTTTAAACGGCTCGACTGTGCTCAGCCTCAGTCACACGGGGCTTCAACAAAGGGGGTGTGTCCTTACTGCCCTGAGCCTACAGTACCCACCCCACCTCTCTCTGTCACTGCTTTCACCTCTCTTTGCCTCCAATTCTCCCCCTTTCTATCTCTCCATCCCTCTATCTCCCCCTCTCTCTCATCCCAGAGCCTCACATGGAAACTTTGTTGTATGTAACGAGGCTCTTCGTGAACAGGGGGACCATCCCGCCCCTTTTAAAAAAACGGGACGTGTCCGCACCCCCCCGGCTGTTAGCCGTTAGCTAGCGGCCCGTACAGTAAGTGTGGAACTCATGCAGCTGGGCTGTCCCCACACCTCGGCCTATGGCAGGAGCACACACGAGAATGCTAAAAGAAGGTTCTGTACCTCTAAGGAGTCTTGTATCATCCTGGAAATGATCATTGGTGAAACCTAAACATAAATATTTCAACATTCAAACTATGACCAGAAAAGACCGTAGAAAAGCATCAAGAGAGACACAGCAAGGGGGACTTTAACACAGGACTGGCATAAACTTTCTTTTTTTCTCTCTCTCACTCTTTTTTTTTTACCCTCCTTTTTTACCGCCGACAGTTTATTCCAGCTTAATACGGGACTAGGAGGGACAGATTTACGCAGGTCCGTGTGTTTTTTTCACGCACACTTATTACACTGTAGTAAGCGGCTTGTAAGCGACCTTAATTAAGACGGAGTGATTCCGCATTCAAAAAATTCTTAGCAGTGTTATGCGTGCAAAAAAATACCGCGTTCGCGAACGCGTGCGGTTTTGTGCATTCACAACACGAGCTGGATAAACTGCATTATCTGCCGTTTCTGGCTGACTGCATGACGAGGAGAGTGTTTTCTCTTGTAAAAGCTAATTGGGCAGCCCACAATAGAGATTGATGACGGATTATAGGCTGGTATTTGGATTGGAAGTCCCCTATTTGAGTTTATAATCTGGCCGTGGTGTGCAGAATGCATACGCACGCGCGCACACACACACGGACGTTTGGTCTCCTCCTGTCCCGTATTACCGACCGACGGTCCCCATGACACAGTGCACAGTAAACGAAACGCTGCACATTACGGTTCAGACAGATGCACATCACGTAAAACAGAGGGGGGGGGATGATGAGGGGGGGACAGACAGAGGGAGAGGTGGCACAGTCACTGCTCACAAAGACTGAGGAGAGGTGCGATTGGACAGGGGGATACAGTACCAGTACCCACCCTCTGAGGCCCCCACCCTGTGCCCTGCCCCCCCCCACCCCTCCCAAGGAGACACAGCATATATTTAAAAAATAAATTAGACTAGAAGGGTGTGCTGACACCGTCATTATGTTATGCTCATACTGAATATACTTCGCTTGCTGACGTTCAAATTAAACTGCATCTAAGGAAAAAGAAATGTAACCATCCTAGTTTAGTTTGGTATTATACTCTATAAATGCCACCAAAAACCATTTGCATTTCTACACCAATCAGCGCCGAGTGTGTGTCTGACTGACTGTCACTAATGATCTCATCACCTCTCATTCATCCTTGGTGAATTTTCCCTGTTTTATATTTAGAAGGTGGTCTATATTTATCAACAAACAGAGACCACCTTGTGTAAACAAGCCGCAGCACAGCTTTTTGGAGTTCCGCGTTTCATAAAAAGCTTTTTTAACATCTATTGAATGTGCCAAATTTAGACAGAAAATTTGCACGTATTTATTAAAACACCCAAACAAGCATCCACAGTCATGTTCATTATGCGAGAGCTTTCTCTGTGGATGCTCCATATAGAGTCAGAAGGAGTGTTATACATGCTGTAGAAATAATTCCTCGCAGTTGCATTAGAACTTTAATAAACTTTGAACATTTGTTTTTTTACTCTCTGGTCAAGTATATGAAACTGAAATGGTCAGCTGGGTTAAATGACACTGACATGGCCCCCTCCACCGGCTGCAGGATTTAAATGCCAGTTCAAACTGGGTGTGGTTTCAACTGGGTAAGTCTGGTAACCACTCAAATCGACACAACTGCAAAGCAAAACACCTGTGTTCAGTGCACCTGCACAGCAGAACACACCTGCGTTCAGTGCTCCTGCAGGGCAGACCACACCTGTGTTCAGTGCTCCTGCAGGGCTCCTGTATGTTGTTCAGTCCTTTTGAGTCTGCCTCAGTGAGAGAAAGCTGTGCAGCTGATGCAGCTGCAGCAGACAGATCACAGATGCCTGTCTGACCAACTCAAACGTAACCCCCCCCCCCCACCCCCAACCCGCCAACCCGCCCCCCAAGCACCCCCAGGTGCGGCTCCCGTCCCGCCCAAATTCTAAAATCACCAGCCGGCTCGTTCCCCGAAGAAGAAGGGCCCAGGACGGCCGCACAAACAGTCTGCGCGCCTTAAATAAAGCATACGGCCGTGACAGGGAGCGAAGCGGCGTGATGCATGAGCCACTCCGGCTGATTCAGGCCTGGGGGGCGCGGGGGGCGCGGGGGACGCACCAGGACGTGATAAGTGGGGCAGCGCGTGCCACGCTCCTGGCCCTTCCGAGGCACAAGCCTCACCGCCAATGATGATGGAAAGGTTGGCATTACTTAAAGTACAGCTGCTGAAAACTTTCCCTCCCGTCCCGTCCCCGTCCCCGTCCCACAGGTAAGAGGGGCGCCGTTCGGGAGAAATACGAGGAATGCTAAATTATTTCTCCTCCCCGCGTCGTCTGGGAGTCGCCGTCGCCATAACAACTGATTAATGCGTCGTTCGCCCGGCGACGGTTTACACGTCGTCAGCGAATCCCGCGTCGTCTCCCGGGAATAATTAGACCGGCCTTTTTTTTTCGGGGTGCCTGTCGTTTGACAAATGAGACTGGCAGCGCCGGACGGCCCGAGCCACAACGGAACCGGGAGCGGCGCCTCATTACCCGAATCGCACCTGTTCCCCTTTATGACCCAGCGCCGGCCCTCCGGGTGCAAAAAAGCAACAGATTTATGGAGAGGAAGGCGGGACACAGTCAGGCTTTTATGGGATGATGTGTGTTTCTGAGGGTGGTGTGACGCACAGAGGTGTGACAAAAAGAACAAAACAAACCACACACGTAACGACAAACCACGGCTGCCACAAACCCCGCGGACTACTTACTTCCTGTCGGGATCAAATCTCTGTCTGGAATGAAGAGTTTATACCCATAATGCTTTTCCAGGACGTCGGGCAGGATCTCCAGCGCGAAGCGCTCCTCTTCGCGCGTTTCCTGGCTCCACTGGTCCGGGTCCACTTTGGTGTAGGACAGGTACGCGTCGTAGTCCTTATTTTCTGCGTGGGAGACAAAAAAAAAAAAATCCTCACTCCCTTCCTTCCCACCACCATCACCAGACTGGCGTTAGCCAGGCAACAGCGTCATCCGAACTTCAACCGCTCGGACAAATGATCACTTACACAGTCTGTTCCAGGGGTTCACAAGATCAGCCCGAGGTACCCTTCTCCATTCCACAAATGATTTCGTTTAAATGATAAATGTGTCTAAACTTTCAGTAATTAAAAACCCCACATATTTAATTTGTAAGTCCGTAATTTAATCAATTAAAGTGTAGTCTCAGTCTCAAGGAATCATTCGCCTTGTTGAGAATAATAGAAAACGAGGGAGTCAGTTGATCTGAGAGGTGAACACGGGACATTTACTCTTTACGGCAAACGCAGCTGTTTCTGACAGCGTGACCTTAGGAGAGCAATCCACCCTTCCTCAGAATTTACTATTACAATTTAGGGAAACAAAAACAGGTATCCATGGGTGCCAGGGATAGAGACCAAGATCCCGCATAGATTATATACCGCGTGTTTGAAAGTCGTCGGTCCCACTGGAGGAATGGAAACTACGCAGCAATTCGCCCCTAGATATGGCTTTTCAAAAATGAAAAGGTAACGTTACAAACAATCAGCATGACGCCCCGTCTGATGGCTGCTTGCATTGAAACGCCGTGTTGGAGCTCCAGAAACAGGCCTTTTCAGACTCGCGCCTAGAGAAAGGGCCTTGGCCCTCCCCCGCCGATCACCTGCCGTTCTTCCAAAATGGCTGAAAGGAGTGTAATGGGCTGTCCTGTGGGGAACCCCGCCGGAGAGCTGTTTCTGGACCGCCCCCCAATGTGTGCCCACCTGCATGGTGCACTGAAGGTTTGGTCAGGAGCCTCTCTCTCTCTCTCTCTCTCTCTCTCTCTCTCTCTCTCTCTCTCTCTCCTCCCGCTGCCTCCCTGATGGCCTGCTAACACAGGGCCTGCGTGTACAGACTGCTGGGGGAACTCTGATCTTTCTGACTGTCTGCTCGGTGTGGGGGGGTTGGGGGGGGCAGGTCTCTGTGTTGCAACAAAGGAAACAAATAGAGGGACAATGGGACAATGATCCCAAGGGGAAAAGGAAGAAACACTGACTCAGCAGCAAGAGCCAGATGAGAGGGATTGGGGGGGGGGGTGAGCTTACATTTGTGGCACCCCTGTAAACAGGTAGCAGATCTGATAATTCACAAGAGCGCCATCTAGAGGTTTGATTTCTGAGCGCGTTACTCAGTAGCTCACTGATCACACACAGTACACACTGCAAAATATGGAACCAAGAGAATCCCGTACAAGACTTCTAACCCTTCTCTGACGGAAATATGGGAAATCCCAGTCAATGTGGAACGGGGTGGAGAGCTTACCCCTGGAATGTTTAAACAAAGGCAACACATTTTTCCAATGCCATTCTAACCCTGAGACGTCAAGACTGAAGAAGCATGCTGAGGGTTCAGGAGAGACCTGGCCCACAGACTGTACTAAGACAGATGGACTGTATTAAGAGGAATATTATATTCAGTGTCAGAATGGTGAGGTCACACACTGACCAAGAAAAACAGTGATGGCACTGTAAGTCCAGAGTTTCGCTATACTGCATTACAAGTTCAACTGAGCAACTGAGCACAATTCAACCATAACTCTGAATTTACCCACCAGCACTCTGCAGGAACAGAAAGACCCACCATTGCGTTGAAGTTATCTGGGATTCTTTCAGTCCTCCAACAAAAAAATTCAGGGATCTGTTAGTCTTACGGAAAATGGCAATTGAGCTGCAGAGCTAGCTCTTCGGGTCAGATTCAGCAAGCATCATGACATCATCATCATCATCATCATCATCATCTCCCTTCTCTTCCTCATATCTTTAGCCCGAGATTTCAGTCCTCCAACAAAAAAATTCAGGGATCTGTCAGTCTACGAAAAAAATGTCGATTGAGCTGCAGAGCTAGATCTTCGGGTCAGATTCAGCAGACATCGTGACATCACGACATCATCATCATCATCATCATCATCATCGTCTCCCTTCTCTCTTCTTCACCTCTCTAGCCGGAGATTCTCTGATTATTCAGCAGCAGGTGTGGGCAGGCTCGACTGGAACTCGCCGCGGCGATGAATCAGAGGAGCGGAACGTGGGCACGGAACGGGGGGGTGTGGGCGGGGCGAGGTTTGGGCGAGATAAAGAGCGAGCCAGCTGGGGGGGGGGGGGGGGGGGAGAGGGTCGAAACTATTTCGGCATCCCAGCAGTTTCTGGGTTCCCCGGGGGGGGGGGGGGGGGTACCGCACGAGTTTTGGGATTCACGGTCCGCCCCGGCGCCTCCCGCGGAATGAATATTCATACTTCCCATATTTCTTTTATTTACGGCAGAGAGTCGGGGGGGGGGGCGCGGTCGGCGCACTCGCAGCAGGCGTCGCGAAAAACTCGTGCTCGGCAACGGTCGTTAGGCTCACACTCTCAGCGAAACTTTGTTTGTATCGATTCCCGCAGAGCGTGAAAAGCACTAATATTCCCGGCGTTTCTTTCATCGAAACACGCCTCATTCATCGTGCATTAAGTCGGGTTTCAGGTGTATTAAATCAGTGTGAATCACATTTAATGGAATAAAACACCCACTAATATAATTTGTAATCCTTTGTGAAACATCTCTGCTTATTCTCTTTTTTTTTTTTTTAAACCCAACTGCTAATGGTAGAACAAAAGCAAATCAAACCTGGAACCGTGCCCTAATAATTTATAAGCCGATTAAAAAGTACAACTTCATGCATTCATTAAGGAAACACAAAACAAAAGTTGTCAGGCAACAACAAAAAAGTAATTATGTGGGTGAACTGTAGATTTTAGCTAGCCGAGCGCAAGAGGAATTTTGCTCTTACGCCGATTATGTTTTTCCTAGCCAATATGGAGACCTGGAGAGGTGGGAGGTAGGGGTGTGTGTGTGTGTGTTGTGTGTGTGTGTGTGTGTGTGGGGGGGGGGGAGGCGGAGTGGGGGGTGGATGCGTGTTCACTGTTGCAGAGTTTAATCCAGCTTATTTCACACCTAAGTGCATTTCAGAGAGAAAAAAAAAGGATATTAATATTTAATGTGATTGCAATGAACCAATTGGCCTTCCCAGGCTCTGTGAAAGCAGCTGCTCTATGGGGACGACATTCCTTGGAATAATCTCCAAATCCACATGACGGGGGGGTGGGGGGGGGGGGCATTATAAATCTGGAGGAAAATGGAAAGTCTTTCTTTCCCCCACCTGGATCACTCATTGGACACAGTCGCAGCAGACAGGCGCTGGTTGCCGTGGCATTGGTTTGGCCCCTGTCTCCGCCTCTCCCAAAGCGCCAGTAATCGCTTTCACGGAAATGCGCGATTCATCAACCGTCACGACGTCAAATCCCCCCCCCACCATCCCCTCCCCCCCCCCCCCCCCCTCACATCGTCTCAGAAACTCCCGGGCCTGAAAAAGCCGCAGGAAAACCCTTCACCGCCGGTGACATCTTCCCCCCCCGAGCCGCACGCTCTCGACGCTCCCAAAGCAATCTCTTTCCGCGAATACATTTCCGGGCCCCTTTCCGAAGCCGTTTATTGGCAGGAAAGGAGCAGAGGCAGATGCTCGCTCTGGGTCAATTGATTTTCCTGGGGACTCGGGGAAAACAGCCCGGCCTGTTTTCCTTTCAGCGTTCTCGATTCAAAAAAAAAAAAAAAAAACCTCGAGGAAAACAAGTTTAAAGATGCAGCCTGTTTAATATGCCACGCTCTGCCAGACGGGCTCGCCGACAAGCACAAACACCTCCTGTCTTTTTAACCCACCTGGAGTTCAAACCACATTTACTCCATTGTGCTGAGAGGGAAGCGCCTGGGGAGATTAGAATTCACTGCTAACCGCAAGGTTTTCACGAAAATGTTTCAGCGGAAATCCCCCCCCGCCCCCCCCCCCCATAAGATTAAGAACAAACGCATTTTGCCCACATTATCCACATACACTGTATCAGAGAGCAGAAATACACATTAGCATACGGTTTTTAGAGAGCTGTGAGTTATGCTCTGCAGCTGTCAGATTACACACTGCCTACACCGCAGACTCTGGTGTACGGGGTGATGTCGTGATGTTGGGCAGGGGTGTTGTGGGAAATGTAGTGCCCAGCCGAGAGGGGTCTTCTCACCTCCGTCCACGTCGTCGCTGCCAAAGTGGTTCCTGTAGAAGAGCATGAGCTCAATCCGGTAGCACTTGTAGAGGGTCACCAGACACACCAGCAGCAGCAGGATCACGCCCAGGCCCCCGGCCAGCTCCACCGTGTACATCAGCTCTGCTGGAGGGAGGGAGAGAGTATTTCAAAATATGTCATAAATGCCAATAAAGCATTCTTGAATTTGAAATTTGAGAGAGAGACTGTTTTTTGAGTTTTACAAACGCTGTTTTATTACCAGTTCAGGGTTACATGTTCAACTCAAAGAATGACTACGTATACTGTCATTTGCAATAAAAAAACTCAAATAAAAACAACCAAAGGAAACCATCCAAAAACCCCCGAAATGTAAAAAAACATCTAGCCACTAATTGCCCATCATCTATTGAGCACAAGCAATTCTTTAAACACTGTTGTGATTCAGAAGCCCCCAAATCCCTCATCATAATATGTGATATGTGAACTCCAGCTTCATCCTGGAAATGATGAAGGGTAACCACGTCATGCCATCCCACTGGACCTCTTCCCTTAATTTAGTGCTTTCTTCTTGTGGTCCATGTGGTCGGTTTTGCCTGGCCTAACACAAAATTCACCAACTCTACTTTCATGCTTTAATGCATTAACGTTAGTGATGTAGTCATACACAACTAACCAGAACTGGGCTCTGCTTAAAACAACAGAAGAGTAGTAATATAAGGGACATCATCACCCCCCCCCCCCCCCCCGCTGCACAGCCACCACTACGGGCTGTGGACTGAGAGAGTCTGACCACAGTCCAGCTTGGATAAGCACATTTAACACAGGCGAACCCACAAGCCAGCTAAGAGCGACAGCGAGTCAGAGGGGGGGAGACGAGGGGGGGGGGGGTGTCCTGATGGAGATGGATAATCCATCGCCGCTGCCCACAGGACTGAGTCGAACACGCACTTCGGATATCTCTCAGGGGGTGAGAACACACAGGCGTATCGGTTCCGCGGTGTCAGGCCGACGTCGCACTATTAATAACTTCATCAGCTGTTTCATATTTGTTCTGACATTTCCGAAAAAGTCACGAGCTGCGGCTACAGCTGCGGCTACAGCTCCGGCTTCGCCTCTCGCTAAACAGGCGGCCCCCACTGCGGCCCCATATCAGAGCGGACCAGCGCAGGCGTAAAAAACAGCCTTCAGAAAAACAGAGCCCAGGGTAGGAGGTTGGATGAAAAAAAGTAGCCCACACACAGGATACAAGCACAGCAGGTTTCCCAGCCTGGGTTTTACCAGTCACCATGCCCACCTCTCCCCCCCCACCACGCCATTGGGGATTAGTGTGTGTCCCTCTCCACCAGTGACCCGCCCAGCCCCTTCACTGGCCTGCTCACCGTCCCCCCCAGTCTTATGAGATTAAGCTCGACGTCTCCATTTCCTCTCCGGCCTGGCGGCACCTCACTGCAGCCGCGGCCATGAGGAGGATTTAAGACCAATTATCTCCCGGTGCAGGAGAGCGCCCCTCCCCCCCGGTGCCTGAGAGCCCCCCCCCCCCCCACCCTCACTTAAGAACCAATATACGTGACGAAGCCACTTGCCGAATTGGTGACTCGTCATTATTTTCACCCGCCATGGCCCAGTTGCCATTTGGCCGTGCCGTTGCCATGGTGATTCGTCAGCAGTGACAGAATAATTTTTTTGGGGGGGGGGGGGGTGTGTCACAGTTCCCGATGGACAGGCTGGCCGCACGCGGGACATTAAAGGGGGAGGGGATTGTTTCGGGGGGGTTGAATGACGTGATGGATCCGAATGGTTGACAGGAAGTCTCGTGAACATTCTGGAATGGCTGGACGAGCTGCCCAGAGCATGCTGGGAGTCTCAATCCAGGTGACGAAAGTTCAATTTTATTTTTTGTGAAATTAAAATCTGGAAACAGTGTTCAGCACTCCTGCTCTAAGGATTTCATGTCTGAGGCTGCAGGTTCAAATCTCAGAATTGGCATGGTCATGGTACGGTATGGTACGGTACTATCCCAACACCTAACTGTAAAAATAAATATTTAGCAAAAAGATTCATAAAAACGCCTGCTAACAATAATAAAAAGTAATTCAGTTGCAGCTGCAGTTGAAAGTTGAGGAAACAATATCATATTCAGGGAATATAATAGGAAAAAATAAAACACGAAAGTCCTTTACTATTTGAAGGATTTATAATTTACAAAAAAACAACAAGCATGTCAAAACGACCCAGCGGAAGGAGGCTCTTGATAACCTCAAGGATTAAAAATGAATTCAACAACCGTTCTATGTACATATATATATAAACACAAAGAACACACAGTGCATTCAGAGCAAGCCCGAAAGGTCGACTTGTCTCCTGGGCATGCTCTGACTTTGCTCTGTAATTTCTGTCATGGTCATTTCCGTCCCGCCGCCACCACCACCGCAATTTACCGTCTCCGAGTGAATTATCGTCACCGTGCGCAACAAACTCAATCAGGGAAAAGAAAGAATAACCCCGCGGATAAATCACACGAATTCTGGCTCTCCTGGCTCGGACCGCCGAGCCCCTGGTATCATTAATTACATCTTAGAGAGACTGATTGCAGCGGAAGATAGGACACGATTATGGCACTCAGGGAGCTGGCACCCTAAGGCTGGTAGACACCATGTGTTTCCATAGCGGTAACAAAGCTTGAAGCCTGTAGCCACAGGTGTTTACATGGCGGATTCTGGTCGAACAGTCGCTGGTCTGGGGGTTGCAGGTCTGATGGTTGCTGGTCTGATGGTAGTGATTCTGATGGTTGCTGGTCTGATGGTAGTGCTTCTGATGGTTGCTGGTCTGGTGGTAGTGATTCTGATGGTTGCTGGCTGGGTAGTGATTGTGGGTGTGGTCTGATGGTATGTTGGTGCTGGCTGATGGTAGTGATTGTGAAGGTTGCTAGTCGAACTGTTGCTGGTCTGGGGGTTATAGGTCTGATGGTAGTGATTCTGATGGTTGCTGGCCTGATGGTAGTGATTCTGATGGTTGCTGGCCTGATGGTAGTGCTTCTGATGGTTGTGGGTCTGATGGTTGCTGGCCTGATGGTAGTGATTGTGAAGGTTGCTAGTCGAACTGTTGCTGGTCTGGGGGTTATAGGTCTGATGGTAGTGATTCTGATGGTTGCTGATCTGATGGTAGTGATTCTGATGGTTGCTGGTCTGATGGTAGTGATTTGATGGTTGCTGGGATGTATGATTCTGATGGTTGCGGTCTGATGGTAATGACTCTGATGGTTGCTGGTCTGATGGTAGTGATTCTGATGGTTGCTGGTCTGATGGTAGTGATTCTGATGGTTGCTGGTCTGATGGTAGTGATTCTGATGGTTGCTGGTCTGATGGTAGTGATTCTGATGGTGTGCCTGATGGTATGATGTGAGGTTGCGGTCTGATGGTATGACTCTGATGGTTGTGGGTCTGATGGAGTGATTTGATGGTTGTGGGTCTGATGGGTGCTTTGAGGTTGCTGGCTGATGGTAGTGCTTCTGATGGTTGCTGGCCTGATGGTAGTGATTCTGATGGTTGCTGGCCTGATGGTAGTGCTTCTGATGGTTGTGGGTCTGATGGTTGCTGGCCTGTTGGGAGTGATTGTGAAGGTTGCTGGTCGAACTGTTGCTGGTCTAGGGGTTACAGGTCTGATGGTAGTGATTCTGATGGTTGTGGGTCTGATGGTAGTGATTCTGATGGTTGTGGGTCTGATGGTAGTGATTCTCATGGTTGCTGGTCTGGGGGTTGTAGGTCTGATGGTTGCTGGTCTGATGGTAGTGCTTCTGATGGTTGCTGGTCTGATGGTAGTGATTCTGATGGTTGCTGGTCTGATGGTAGTGATTCTGATGGCTGCTGGTCTGATCGTACTGATTCTGATGGTTGTTGTTCTGATGGTAATGATTCTGATGGTTGCTGGTCTGATGGTAGTGGTTCTGATGGTTGTTGGTCTGATGGTAGTGAGTCTAATGGTTTCTGGTCTGATGGTAATGACTCTGATGGTTGTTGTTCTGATGGTAGTGATTCTGATGGTTGTGGGTCTGATGGTAGTGATTCTGATGGTTGTGGGTTTGATGGTAGTGGTTCTGATGGTTTCTGGTCTGATGGTAATGACTCTGATGGTTGTGGGTCTGATGGTAGTGATTCTGATGGTAGTGCTTCTGATGGTTGCTGGTCTGATGGTAGTGATTCTGATGGTTGCTGGTCTGATGGTAATGATTCTGATGGTTGCTGGTCTGATGGTAGTGATTCTGATGGTTGTGGGTCTGATGGTAGTGATTCTGATGGTAGTGGTTCTGATGGTTTCTGGTCTGATGGTATGACTCTGATGGTTGTTGTTCTGATGGTAGTGATTCTGATGGTTGTGGGTCTGATGGTAGTGATTCTGATGGTAGTGGTTCTGATGGTTTCTGGTCTGATGGTAATGACTCTGATGGTTGTGATTCTGATGGTAGTGATTCTGATGGTTGTGGGTCTGATGGTAATGACTCTGATGGTTGTTGTTCTGATGGTAGTGATTCTGATGGTTGTGGATTTGATGGTATATGAGATTCTTTGTATGCTGCTGCCAGGCCTCCTGGGGTGAGTGGGAATAAGCGAACGCCAAATGTGTGTGAAGGTGACTGGATCTCAAGGCCTGGTGGCCATAAATACATCACCATAGTGGTGTTCTCTGATTGGCCCTGACAGCTGCTGGGGGGTGTGTCATACTTAGTCCAGCTGCAGACGTGGATGGAGCTAGGTGGTCGGCAAGCTCCCCGGGTTGACTTGGGGTATTTAGGTTCCTCTCAACCGCAGCTCAAGTGAACAGTCGACACAGCGGTGGTATGGAAAAGACAAGGCATAAACTCGGGGTGGGGCAATCCCTTCAATTTTCAGTTCAGTCTGTTGAGGAGATGAACTGAATTTAATTTATTCTGAACTGTTTCAGAAACACTGAAATAAGCGCTACTTAAAAAAACAGTTGATGACAGTTCTCTCGGTGATATTTTGTATTTTGTGTTTTTCAGGGAGACCTGTGTTCCAGTAGGTTCCTCTGTTCAGTGGACATGGCAGCAACTGCAGAGGACCCAGAGTGCCCTGCCACCCCCCCGCCCCCCCCACCCCCCCTCCCCTCAGGGGCTTCTCCAGTAGAGCTCAGAGCAGGAGGCCTCCCCTCCCCCGCTAACACCCTGCGACCGTGCGCTCTCACGCGTGTCAAACACAAGCATGTATGTATGCATGTGCACACATCTGTGCTTTCACCCTGAGGGGCCACAGCGTTTCTCACTCAGCTGAGCAAGCGGAACACGCGCATACAAACACACACACAGACACAGACACACACACACACACACACACAGTCATGCACACACGCACACACACACACGCACTCACACACACATGCACACACGCACACAGACACACAGACACAAACAGACACACAGACACAGACACACAGACACAGACACACACAGACACACGCACACGCACACGCACACACTCACACACACAGACACAAACAGACACACACACACACACACACACACACACCCAACAGGGGCTGCGCATTTTACCACAACATAAATCTGCATATAATATGCGAGACATGCACATTTCCTACATTACATGTGAAAGAGACACAGTGTAACTGTATTCCTCAGGGACTGTGCCTAAGGCAGTGTTTCCCTAACACTCTCAGTCAGGGCCCTCTTTGATAACAGGAAATTTGTTTAACCTCAACCTACAACATGCTGTTTTCTTTTTGGGTTCTAATGACTTTTATTCTCATTCAACCAAAAAACCCCCTCTCCCCCACCCCCTCGACTTTGGGATCCACAGGCCTAAGGGATGGGAAAGGGGGGCAGGTTATAATGCTTGTTCTAGAATAACACGGGCAGTAGGGGTAGAATGGGGCAGGTTATAATGCTTGTTCTAGAATAACACGGGCAGTAGGGGTAGAATGGGGCAGGTTATAATGCTTGTTCTAGAATAACACGGGCAGTAGGGGTAGAAAGGGGCAGGTTATAATGCTTGTTCTAGAATAACACGGGCAGTAGGGGTAGAATGGGGCAGGTTATAATGCTTGTTCTAGAATAACACGGGCAGTAGGGGTAGAATGGGGCAGGTTATAATGCTTGTTCTAGAATAACACGGGCAGTAGGAGTAGAAAGGGGCAGGTTATAATGCTTGTTCTAGAATAACACGGGCAGTAGGAGTAGAATGGGGCAGGTTATAATGCTTGTTCTAGAATAACATGGGCAGTAGGGGTAGAATGCGGCAGGTTATAATGCTTGTTCTAGAATAACACGGGCAGTAGGAGTAAGAAGGGGCAGGTTATAATGCTTGTTCTAGAATAACACGGGCAGTAGGGGTAGAAAGGGGCAGGTTATAATGCTTTTTCTAGAATAACACGGGCAGTAGGAGTAAGAAGGGGCAGGTTATAATGCTTGTTCTAGAATAACACGGGCAGTAGGAGTAGAATGGGGCAGGTTATAATGCTTGTTCTAGAATAACACGGGCAGTAGGAGTAGAATGGGGTAGGTTATAATGCTTGTTCTAGAATAACACGGGCAGTAGGGGTAGAATGGGGTAGGTTATAATGCTTGTTCTAGAATAACACGGGCAGTAGGGGTAGAATGGGGTAGGTTATAATGCTTGTTCTAGAATAACACGGGCAGTAGGGGTAGAATGGGGTAGGATTTGGTGCTTGTTTTAGCATAACCGGGGCAGTCGGTGGAGAAAAAGGGATGAATATTTTAACAGCCTTCTGCCAATCAGCTTTCAGCAGCGTTCCGCCTCCAGCCAATCAGCTTTCAGCAGCATTCCGCCTCCAGCCAATCAGCTTTCAGCAGCATTCCGCCTCCAGCCAATCAGCTTTCAGCAGCATTCAGCCTCCAGCCAACCGGCTTTCAGCAGCACTCCCTCTGGGGCAGGTAACCTCCTCCCACTTTTGAGAAAACCACGTGACCAGAGATGATACCAAATGAAATTAACTGAACCTCAAATAATTCACCAAAAAAAACCCCCCAAATGCTCTATGAGAAATTTTCAGGTTAATGAATCAAATTTCAGTAAACAGACTAAACCAACTGGATTGACACTGAACATTATGGAATCAAAAATGGATCAAAAAAAAAAAAAAAGCCCAGTGCATTTTGGGACGTGAGCTGTGGCCTTACCCCTCTTCATGAGCTGGATAAAAACCCCGGTGCATTTTGGGACGTGAGCTGTGGCCTTACCCCTCTTCATGAGCTGGATAAAAACCCCGGTGCATTTTGGGACGTGAGCTGTGGCCTTACCCCTCTTCATGAGCTGGATAAAAACCCCGGTGCATTTTGGGACGTGAGCTGTGGCCTTACCCCTCTTCATGAGCTGGATAAAAACCCCGGTGCATTCTGGGACGTGAGCTGTGGCCTTACCCCTCTTCATGAGCTGGATAAAAACCCCGGTGCATTTTGGGACGTGAGCTGTGGCCTTACCCCTCTTCATGAGCTGGATAAAAACCCCGGTGCATTCTGGGACGTGAGCTGTGGCCTTACCCCTCTTCATGAGCTGGATGCTGGCCTGTCGCCGGCCGTTCCCGTTCTCCACGTAACAGGAGTAATTGCCCAGGTCCCCGTCCTCCACCGCATCGATCGTCAGGGAGATCGACACTTCCTGTTCCCCCAGGTGCTCCCGGATGGTCCTGCGGAAGAGGGGGGGAAAGGCAAACGCTCGCTGACGGCTCTCGCTTTCTCCCTCGCCGGTGATCACCGTAATTACCGCGTGTCTCGGCGACGTGGTGACGCCGTCGCCCCTGGACACCCCCGGGACCGAGCGAGACCCGTCTCTCCGAAGGAGCTCATTTGTCATTTAAATCTGGGGGAGGGTCCTGACGGGACCTGGCTGTGACAGGAGGACACGCTGTGTCCGCAGCTGAAGGCGAGAGGAGCGGAACTCGCCCCCCCCCCTGACCCCCTCGCCCCCACCCCCCCGCGAGGGCCTTCAAACAGCAGTGACCCCGGTGGCTTGAGTGACTGCTCGTTAATGACTTTGGTAGCGGGGGATACCTGAGGATGTCTGACAAATATCAACAACGACACCGTGCCCCATCACCCTTGCAAGGGAGAAGAAAAGCAAACAACAGAGAAGTGAGAGAGAGAGAGAGACCGACAGAGAGAGAGAGAGAGAGAGAGAGAAGAAAACGTATCTTTTTATAGCAGCTGCCATGGAAACAATATTGGGTAAATTAATCTCTCCTGCTGTGGAGGAGTGGAGACTGAAGGAATGATAATGTTCTCTCTTCCCTC
Source organism: Anguilla rostrata (assembly GCF_018555375.3). NCBI lineage: Eukaryota > Metazoa > Chordata > Actinopteri > Anguilliformes > Anguillidae > Anguilla > Anguilla rostrata. Next base: position 32,429,173 of record NC_057947.1, on the reverse strand, counting down.
TCCAGTCAGGCAGCCCCGCGGAACGCTGGCCGCTTTGGCGCTAAAAAAGGAACGCCCAGGTAATGAGGGGCTAAACAGCGCGCGCGGGCGCTAGCGTCGTTAGCGCTAACGCTCGCGTCCGAGCGGCCCAATCACGCGGTCCAGCAGCGCAGGGGGGGGGG